>NC_060071.1:90701893-91004923 GCF_922984935.1 Meles meles | reverse complement strand
GTATACAGCAATACAAGTCCTTCTCAAGAAACAAGAAAGGTCTCGAGTACACAACCTAATTCTACACCTAAAGGAGCTGGAGAAAGAACAGCAAAGAAAGCCTAAAACCAGCAGAAGAGAAATAATAAAGATCAGAGCAGAAATCAATGAAATAGAAACCAAAAGAACAGCAGAACAGATCAACAAAACTAGGAGCTGGTTCTTTGAAAGAATTAAGAAGATTGATGAACCCCTGGCCAGATTTATCAAAAAGAAATGAGAAAGGACCCAAATAAATAAAATCATGAATGAAAGAGGAGAGATCATAACCAACACAAAAGAAATAAAAACAATCATAAGAACATATTATGAGCAACTATATGCCAGCAAATTTGACAATCTGGAAGAAATGGATGCATTCCTAGAGACATATAAACTACCAACACTGAACCAGGAAGAAATAGAAAACCTGAATGGACCCATAATCAGTAAGGAGATTGAAGCAGTCATCAAAAATCTCCCCAAAAAAAAGAGCACAGGGCCAGACAGCTTCCCAGGGGAATTCCACCAATGTTTAAAAAATAATTAATACCTATTCTCCTGAAACTGTTCAAAAAAAATAGGAATGGAAGGAAAACAGCCAAACTTATTTTATGAGGTCAGCATTATCTTGATCCCAAAACCAGACAAACACCCAAAAAAGGAGAATTACAGACCAATATCCTTGATCAACACAGATGTGAAAATTCTGTGTTGTGCTAAAATATTAGCCAATAGGACCCAAAAGTACATTAAAAAGATTATTCACCATGACCAAGTGGGATGGGCTCCAAGGTCAATTCAACATCTGCAAATCAATCGATGTGATACAATCAATTAATAAAAGAAAGAACAAGAACCATATGATACTCTCAATAGATACTGAAAAAGCATTTGACAAAGTACAGCATCCTTTCTTGATCAAACTCTTCAAAATGTAGGGATAGAGGATACATACCTCAGTATCATCAAAGCCATCTATGAAAAATCCACAGCGAATATCATTCTCAATGGAGAAAAACTGAGAGCTTTTCTGCTAAGGTCAGGAACACAGCAGGGATAACTATTATCACCACTGCTATTCAACATAGTACTAGAAGTCCTAGCCTCAGCAATAAAACAACAAAAAGAAATTAAAGGCATCTGAATCAGCAAAGAGGAAGTCAAACTCTCACTCTTTGCAGATGAGATGATACTTTATGTGGAAACCCCAAAAGACTCCACTCCAAAACTGCTATAAATCATACAGGAAGTCAGTAAAGTGTCAGGATATAAAAATCAATGCACAGAAATCAGTTGCATTTCTATACGCCAACAGCAAGACAGAAGAAAGAGAAATTAAGGAGTCAATCCCATTTACAATTGCACTCAAAACCATAAGATACCTAGGAATAAACCTAACCAAAGAGACAAAGAATCTGTACTCAGAAAACTATAAAGTACTCATGAAAGAAATTGAGGAAGACACAAACGTTCCATGCTCATGGATTGGAAGAAAAAATATTGTGAAAATGTCTACGCTACATTTAATGCAATCCCTATCAAAATACAATCAATTTTTTCAAAGAAACTGAAGAAATAATCCTAAAATTTATATGGAACCAGAAAAGACCTCAAATAGCCAAAGGAATGTTGAAAAAGAAAGCCAAAGTTGATGGCATCACAATTCCAGACTTCAAAGCTGTCATTACAAAGCTGTCATCAACAAGACAGTATAGTACTGGCACAAAAACAGACCCATAGATCAATGGAACAGAATAGAGAGCCCAGAAATAGACCATCAACTCTATGGTCAACTAATCTTCGACAAAGCAGGAAAAGAATGTCCAATGGAAAGAAGACAGTCTCTTCAACCAATGGTGTTGAGAACATTGGACAGCCACATGCAGAAGAATGAAACTGGACCATTTCCTTATACCACACACAAAAATAGACTCAAAATGGATGAAGGACCTCAATGTAAGAAAGGAATCCATCAAAATCCTTGAGGAGAACACAGGCGGCAACCTCTTCGACCTCAGCCGCAGCAACATCTTCCTAGGAACATCACCAAAGGCAAGGGAAGCAAGGGCAAAAATGAACTATTGGGACTTCATTAAGATCAAATGCTTTTGCACAGCAAAGGAAACAGTCAACAAAACCAAAAGAAAACTGAAAGAATGGGAGAAGATATTTGCAAATGACATAATCAGATAAAGGGCTAGTATGCAAAAATCTATAAAGAACTTATCAAACTCTACACCCAAAGAACAAATAATCCAATCAAGAAATGGGCAGAAGACATGAACAGAAATTTCTGCAAAGAAGACATCCAGAAGGCCAACAGACATGAAAAAGTATTCAACATCACTCAGCATCAGGAAAATACAAATCAAAACCACAATGAGATACCACCTCACACTTGTCAGAATAGCTAAAATTAACAAGTCAGGAAACTACAGATGCTGGCAGGGATGTGGGAAAAGGGGAACCCTCTTCCACTGTGGGTGGGAATGCAAGCTGGTGCAGCCACTCTGGAAAGCAGCATGGAGGTTCCTCAAAGAGTTGAAAATAGAGCTACCCTATGACCCAGCAATCGCACTACTGGCCATTTATTCTAGAGATACAAATGTAGTGATCCAAAGGGGCACATGCACCTGAATGTTTATAGCAGCAATGTCCACAAGAGCCAAACTATGGAAAGAATCTAGATGTCCATCAACAGATGAATGGATAAAAAAGAAGTGGTATATATATATAATGGAATACTATGCAGCCATCAAAAGAAATGAAATCTTGCCATTTGCAAAGGCGTGGATGGAACTAGAGGGTATTATGCTGAGCAAATTAAGTCAATCAGAGAAAGACAATTATCTTATGAGCTCCATGATATGAGGAACTTGAAAGGCAGGGTGGGGGGTTTGGTGGGTAGGGAAGGAAAAAATGAAACAAGATGGGATCAAGAGAAGACAAGCCATAAGAGACTCTTAATCTCAAAAAACAAATTCAGGTTGCCATGGGGAGGGAGGCGTGGAGAGGGTGGTTGGGTTATGGACATTGGGGAGAGTGATATGATGAGTGCTATGAAATATGTAAGCCTGACAATTCACAGACCTGTACCCATGGGCAAATAATACATTATATGTTAATAAAAATAATTAACTAAAAAAAAAAAAAAAACCAAGGTTCTGGTGTGTGTATGAGATGACAAACCTGCTGCCTAGATCATTCTCAGTTGCGGGTACAGCCTGGGAATATGAGCATCTCACCTAAGGAAAATGATTCTGGCTTTAAGGTGTTGTACAGCCCCAAACATAAACCAGCCTGGTCATCCTGGGCTCAGCCTGGCTCCCCTGGGCTTGCTTGGAGACCATACAGTTGCCTCACACAGTCCCACAGCCTTAGAGATGTTCAAGGGTAATTTTGACTATTCATCATTTTCAACTTATGTGCTGATTTGGGAACGTGGACCCCTCATAAGATAAAACTTCACATTAACTTTCATCCTGGCAACTCTCTGACTTTCACATGGTCAAGAATAGTACAAATGCCACTGTTGTCTCAAGCCTTTATCTATGTTAATACCATGGTAATCATGCCTGAAGTAATTAGCATAAATAATAAAGTAAAAAGGTTTTGATTTTATAATACAAGTAAGAGAATTAAGAATTTGGATTAGCATTTGAAATCAACTTGTAAATCTTGGTAATTAATCACATATAATTTATATTTTGAAGAAAAACAAACTGCACAACACGATGATTACAGCTCTGTGAGACTAATATCTAAATTTTAGAGAGGAAACAGAGATATATTCTCAAAAATTTCATGAGTTTCCACAATCATTTCATTTTACCTACATTTCAAAAGTGGAGCTAAAGTAAGGACTTTTTGGACATTTTATTTATCTAGGGCTTTTATAAGAACAGAGAGCCAGTGGGGCGCCTGGGTGGCTCAGTGGGTTAAGCCACTGCCTTCGGCTCAGGTCATGATCTCAGGGTCCTGGGATCGAGTCCCACATCGGGCTCTCTGCTCGGCAGGGGGCCTGCTTCCTTCTCTCTCTCTCTGCCTGCCTCTCTATCTACTTGTGATCTCTCTGTCAAATAAATAAATCAAATATTTAAAAAAAAAAAAAAAGAACAGAGAGCCAAGACTAACCAAACCAAAATTACCTCCACCAGAGGCTCCACCATCTCACATACACTTTCAAATAACAATGCCCAAGGTCTTCATGTTCTCTCTTTTATTCGGAAGAGGAAAATATGATCACATAAAATGACTGACACACTTTCACAACATGATATAAATCAAGAGTTGGCAAACAATGGCTTACCAACTATATCTGGCCAGTTACTTGTTTTTGTTTGGTCCATGAACTAAGAAAGGTTTTTATATTTTTCAATTTTTTTAAGATCAAAAGAATAATATTTCATAACACGTGAAAATTATATGAAATTCAAATTTCAACATTCATTAAATCATTCTGAATTTCATCAATAAATATTTGTGGAAATTCGTCTTCTCTCATTATATAAATACCTACATACTATCCTTGATTTTTGCCTCTTGGCTTGCAAAGCTTAAACTATTTACTATCTAGTCCTTTACAGAAAATTTGGTAACCCCTGATGTAAAGGACTGATAAGTAAGAAGAAATCACCAGTCTGTGGGAAAAATGCATTGCTAAAGAAGACCAAAGGAATGAATTTTTCACTCTGGAATTTCAGACAAAGTAAATACTGTTAAGAGTTGGTACATATCACAAAGAAATCAAACTATTTCCTTATGTAGCATTACATGGGTTACACTTATTTTATCACCTCATTACATACCATATTGTCTGAAAATTAAGATAAAGTGGGATCTCCTCTCAAAATTAGTTCATTGAAAGTTTAAGTCTAGAGGTGCCTGAGTGGCTCAGTAGTTAAGTGTCTGCCTTCAGCTCAGGTCATGATCCCAGGGTCCAAGGATCAAGCCCCAAATCAGGCTCCCTTGCTCAGCGGGAAGCCTGCTTCTCCCTTTCCCCCCAACCCCTGCTTATGTTCCCTCTCTGGCTGTCTCTCTGTCAAATAAATGAATAAATAAATAAATCTTTATTAAAAAAAGAAAGAAAGAAAGTTTAAGCCTAAGAATTAAGCAACCACTATATTTTATCCTTCCACCTTAACTTAATAAGATTTTTATTAACAAAAATACTATTTTACAAAATTAGTATCTGTGAAAACTCTACTTACTGGCAGGTAATGTATCATATAATTTTCAATTCATAAAGCATACCAATAAACTTTGTATTTTTCTTTATAAGTTGTTCAAATTCATACTGGAATAGTTTCCCAAATACACCACGCCCTTTCTTGCCTCAGCAACCTTACTTATGCTTGTTCCTCCATCAGGAATTCTCTTTCCAAATACTCCCCTGCAGTAGTTTTCTCCTGAGAGCATAGGTAGATGAGCAAGATATTTTGGAGTTTGTGGGGGGAAAAGGGAGGGGCCTTTTTTTTTTTTCTAATTCGATAGCTTCCAAACTTTCTAAACCTTTTGAAAATTATATTTTACTGAAATACCTCTCTTCCTTGAACATTTACTCAGGATTCATTGTCCCCACAATACATTATTTATATTTCTATTTATTATTTATGCCATTCTATCCAACGAGAATGTGATTTATGAATCAACCACCTAGTTCTTTACAGATTTCAAGAAGCTGGTTATCTTCTGGTGTTCCTCATCTCTGGAATGGCACTGTCAAGGAGCAAATGCCAGATAGGAGGAGCCATCTTTGACACTTCTCCCTTCCCTCACCTCCGAAATGCAATATATCATCAAATCCTTAAATTGCTACCTGAATATTTCTGGAACCCCCACTGTATCCTCTTAACTATTATAAACCACAACCAATCTAAACACCTCTCACTACAGCTGTTTCTTCCCCACAAAACAGTCAGGAAATGCTCTCAAATCAACTCATAGATACACACACATAGATACAACATAGATACATACATACATACATACATACATACATAGATACAACTCATAGATACACACATATCCTGATATCCCTGATTAGTTCATTTAATCATAGTCCAAGCAATCATAGCCCCTTCTGGCTTACAAAATTATATTATAGTTTGAAGCCTGCACTCCCACCATAAGTGGATCATAAGTGTATAATCTGTATACAGTAGCTGCTCAAAGATGTTTCATGATTGAATTAATGCTGTTCAACATCTTTTTATTCTTTGTATGCTCCAGGTTGCCAACTACTCTTCAGGGGTCCATTTTGGAAGTTCTACTACTTAATTCTATGATTTTTGGAATATCTTTTAGGATTGCCTTTAGAGACAATATGCCATCCTCAAAAGAAAAACGGTCTTTCTTCTTCATTGCTACACCTAATCTTTGACACAGAGTGGTTTTACTCCAAAGTGTTCACCGCTTTTATTCAAAAAACATTGCTTGACATTTGGTTGTTTCAAAATATCCAACCCATCCCTGAAGGACAGATAGGTAATAAAAGATAAGCAAATTAATGTTCTATGGACAATGAATGCTAAAAATTACTGAACGCTTACAGTATGCCAGGCATTGGTGAATATTTTGCAAACATTATTTCACTTAGTTCTTACAAAAACAACCATATGATAATAGTTATTATTATTCCAACTTTACAGATTAAAAAACTAAAACATAAGCTGTACCAAACATTCAATAAACAGTTAAAAGCTGTTCTCCTAGATTATTCTAAAAAATAGAGAAAGAAAAGCTTTCTTTTTTTTAAGATTTTATTTTTTATTTGACAGAGAGAGACATAGTAAGAGAGGGAACATAGCAGGAGGAGTGGGAGAGGGAAAAGCAGACTTCCTGTCAAGCAGGGAGCCCAAAGAAGGGCTTGATCCCAGGACCTTGGGAACATGACACAAGCTGAAGGCAGTCACTTAACAGCTGAGCCACCCAGATGCCCCAAGGAAAGCTTTCAAACACACTCTATATGGCCAATATTATCCTGATTCCAAAACCAGATAAAGATACTACAAAAAAAGAAAACTATAAACCAATATCTCTGATGAACATAGAAACAAAAATTCTCAACAAAATATTAGCAAAGTGAATTCAACAACACATGAAAAAGACCACTCATCACAATCAAGTGGGATTTATTCCAGGGATGCACAGATGATTTAACATTCTCAAATCAATCACCATAATACACCATATTAACAAAATGAAGGATGAAAATCATATGATAATCTCAATAGATGCAGAAAAAACATTTGACAAAATTCAGTATCCATTCATGATAAAAAGAGTATCAACGAAGTAGATTTAGAGAGAACATACCTCAACATAAGAGAGGTCTTAATGAAAAACCCACAACAAAGATCATATGCATTGGATAAAAACTGAGAGCTTCTTCTCTAATATCAAGAACAAAGATGTCTACCCTTGCCACTTTCATTTAACGTAGTATTGGAAGTCCTAGCTACTGCAATCAGAGAAGGAAAGAAAAAAAAAAAGACATACATATTGGTAAGGAAGATGTAAAACTGACACTGTTTATGGATAACACGATGCTAAACATAGAAAACTCTAAAAATGCCACCAAAAAAACTATTAGAAGTAATAAATTCCGTGAAGTTGCAAGATACAAAATTAATACACAGAAATTGGTTGGTCAGTAAAAACCCATAATAAGGCAGCAGAAAGAGAAGTTAAGAAAACAATTCCAGGGCCACCTGGGTGGCTCAGTTGGTTGGGCATCTTTCTTCAGCTCAGGTCATCATCCCAGGGTCCTGGGATCAAGTCCTGTGTTGGGCTCCTTGCTCAACAGGGGAACTTGCTTCTCCCTCTCCCACTCCCCCTGCTTCTGCTCACTCTCCCTTGGAAACAAATAAAATCTTTAAAACAAACAAACAAATAAAAACAATTCCATTTACAATTACTCCAAAAATAATCAAATACCCAGGAATAAACTTAACCAAGGAGGTAAAAGACCTGTCCTCTGAAAACACTGATGAAAAATTGAAGATAACACAAACAAACAGAAAGACATTCCATGCTCATGGATTGGAAGAATTAATATTCTTAAAACATTTGTGCTTCCCTATGAGATCAGATGCTGGAAAGATTGTGGAGTAGAAGGACCCTAAATTCATCTAATCCCAAGTATACAACTAGATAACTTCATGGAATAAATAGCAGGCCAGATGAAACAAAGGAACAAATTAATGACTCTGTCTTTGACAGAGTAATGGAAAGTAACCAACCTGCACAAATGAGGGGGGGAAAATTACGTAAATTGAGAATAGTTTTAGGGAACTCAGTGACTCCATCAAGCATAATAACATTCACATTAAAGGGATCCCAGAAGAGGGAAAAGGGGGTGCAGAAAATTTATTTGAGGAAATAATAGCTGAAAACATCCTTAATCTGGGGAAGAAAAACAGATATCCTGATCTAGAATGCACAGAGATCCAAAAAATAAATCAGCCCAAAGAGGTCCACACCAAGACACATAGTAATTAAAATGGCAAAAAGTACTGATAAAGAACAAATTTTAAAAGGAACAAGAGAAAAGATAGTTATGTACAAGAAAAACTCCATAAGGTTATCAGTGGATTTTTCAGCAGAAACTTTGTAGGCCAGAAGAGAGTGCTATGACACATTAAAAGTGTTGAAAGGGAAAAATCTGCAGCCAAGAATATCCAAGGCTATCATTCAGAACAGGAGAGATAAAGAGTTTCAAAGACAAACAAAAACTAAAGGAGTTCATGACCACTAAACAACCCCTACAAGAAATATTATACTTTTTGAATGGAAAGACCATAAGTGAGAGAATGAGAGTATACACAAAAGCAGTAAAAATAAGTATTTCTGTAAAAATCTGTCAAGGGATTCATAAAATAAAAGGATGCAGGGGCACCTGGGTGGCTCAGTGGGTTAAAGCCTCTGCCTTCAGCTTGGTCATGGTCCCAGGGTCCTGGGATAGAGCCCCGTGTCAGGCTCTCTGCTCAGCGGGAAGCCTGTTTCCCCCTCTCTCTCTGCCTGCCTCTCTGCCTACTTGCGATCTCTGTCTGTCAAATAAATAAATAAAATCTTTAAAAAAAAAAAAGAAGGATGCAAAATATGACACTCTATGCCTAAAACATGGGGGTGGGGGAGAAGAGTGAAGAAAGGGTTCAAACTTAAGTGACCATCAGCTTAATGTAGACTGCTATATGCAGATGTGATATACAAATCCAATGGTAACCACAAATCAAAAAACCAGTAATAGTTATGCAAAGAATAAAGAGAAAAAATCCAAGTGTATCACCAAAGAAAGTCAACAAACCGTGAAAGAGCAAAAGAAAAGATCAGAAAGAGGGAGACAAACCATAAATGACTCTTAATCTCACAAAACAAACGGGGTTGCTGGGGGGAGGTGGGATTGGGAGAGGGGGAGCGGGCTATGGACATTGGGGAGGGGAGGCGAACCATAAGAGACTATGGACTCTGAAAAACAACCTGAGGGTTTTGAAGGGTCAGGGGTGGGAGGTTGGGGGAACAGGTGGTGGGTAATGGGGAGGGCACGTTTTGCATGGAGCACTGGGTGTTGTGCAAAAAGAATGAATACTGTTACGCTGAAAAAATAAATAAAATGGAAAAAAAAAAAAGAAATAAATTACTGTATGGTGACTAACATAACATAATTTTAAAAAAAGAAAGAAACTACAAAACAACCACAAAACAAGTGACAAAATGCAATAAGTATATTTCAATTGATAATTACTTTGAATGTAAATGGACTACAAAAAAAATTTTTTTTCACAGAACTGGAACAAGTAAACTAAAATTTGTATGGAACCACAAAAGACACCAAATAGCCAAAGCAATTTTGAGAAAGAAGAACAAATCTGGAGAGATGTACTGATTCTAAGATATACTACAAATCTGGAGTAATCAAAACAATATGGTACTGGCACAGAAATAGACACAATGGAGCAGAATAGAGAGCTCAGAAATACGCCCACACTTTTATTGTCAATTATTCTATGACAAAGGAGGCAAGAATATACAGTGGGGGAAAGACAGTCTCTTTAATAAATGATGCTGGGAAAACTGGAAAGCTGGACAGCTAACTATGTGCAAAAGAATGGAATTGGAACACCTCCTAACACCATACACAATAATCAACTCAAAATGCATTAAAGACCTAAGTGTGAACCCTGAGACCATAAAAACCCCAGAAGAGAGCACAGGCAATAATCTGACATTGGCCATAACAACATTTTTCTAGATATGTTTTCTAAGGCAACAGAAAACTAAAGCAAAAATAAACTACTGGGACTACATCAAAATTAAAAGCTTTTGCACAGTAAAGGAGACCAACAACAAATAAAAAAGTGACATAGAGGGTGCCTGGGTAGTTCAATAGGTTAAGTCTCTGCCTTTGGCTCAGGTCATGATCTCAGGGTCCTGGGATCGAGTCTCTCATCGGGCTCTCTGCTCAGTGGGGAGCCTGTTTCCCCTCTCTCTCTGCCTGTCTCTCTACTTGTGATCTCTCTCTCTCTGTCAAATGAACAAAATCTTAAAAAAAAAAAACAGGGGGCGCCTGGGTGGCTCAGTGGGTTAAGCCGCTGCCTTCGGCTCAGGTCATGATCTCAGGGTCCTGGGATCGAGTCCCGTATCGGGCTCTCTGCTCAGCAGCGAGCCTGCTTCCCTCTCTCTCTCTCTGCCTGCCTCTCTGTCTACTTGTGATCTCTCTCTGTCAAATAAATAAATAAAATCTTTAAAAAAAAAAAAAAAAAAAACAAAGTGACCTACTGAATTGGAGAAGATATTTGCAAATGACATATCTGATAAGGAGTTAATATTCAAAGTACATAAACAATTTATACAGCTCAACACCAAAGAAAAAAGAAAAAACAACCAAAAAATAGAACAAATATAACATCTAGCATCATTCTCTGTGGATTAGAAAACAAAATTTTTCAATGACCCAAGTACCTGACTTATCCCTATTTCTGGAAGAACTATTATTCCAATTTAACTTTTGTCTAGGTACCAACCAGCCTTTCAAAGAAAATTGTTATAGATCTTCTTCCAAACTAAATAAAACAGGAGAAAAACTATCCCTGAGCTGCTTTATTCTCTGACAATTCTTTCAGTTCCAGCTTCGTTTTCTTAAAATTATTTTCACTATCTTCTCAATAAAAAGATGATTTCTAAAAAGTATATGTAGAAAAAGTTATCTAAGACAAGCTTAACTATAAAAAGACACTGCTTTTAAATAAACGTTTTTCTAGTTGGGAACAAATATAGTAGAGGAAGTTTACTTTGGACATGATTTGATAGACCATAAGAGCCTCAAAATATATTCTATAAGACATTTATTATTATGTCTCACTATTACAATGCCTATAGTTTAATTGCTAGTATATAAATGTGTTATTAAAAACAATAATATTGATAAACTGACACAAGAATGTCTTATAAATATATTATTTTTTCATCACAAACTCTCTATGAAATGTAACGACATTTTATAAAAATAAAAGCCTGGAAGTGAAACAAGTCATCATACTGTAGAACCTCAGAATGATTTAGGAGTTGGAGGCAACAATCTCCAAAAGTGATGGTGCAATTGGGGCTGAAAATGCCTCCTTAGATTCAACTCCATGCAGCCAAATCTCTCTCTCACACCAGATCAGAAGGCAAAAATGACTGAAAGCAAAATATATCAGTAGGAATGTTTACTTCAAATACAAAGAAGGAAACATTGAAAAAATTCTCCCAGAAGAAAGAGGAGGCAATGAGGAGAAAAATGGGAGAGAAATATTTTAAAAATTGAGAGAATTACTCCAGAGGACCAACATTCAAATATAAGTTCCAGAAGAAAGAATTGAGAAATCAGAGGGGAAGATATTTTTTAAAAGATAAAAAAAGAGGGGTGCCTGGGTGGCTCAGTGGGTTGAGCCTCGGGGTCCTGGGATCGAGCCCCACATCGGGCTCTGCTCAACAGGGAGCCTGCTTCCTCCTCTCTCTGCCTGCCTCTCTGCCTACTTGTGATCTCTATCAAATAAATAAATAAAATCTTTAATAATAATAATAATAATAATAATAATAAAAGAAATTTCCCAGAACTGACAGAAATGAATCACTGAAGTTGAAAAGGCTACTGAGGGCTCACCACAAGTGAGTTATGAAAGTATCACACCACTTCATTGTGAAATTCCAGAAAACTTTTACAGAGGTGGAGGAAGGTGACTGAAAAGGAACAGAAATGAGAACATCACTGGATTTCTCACCTGCAACCAGACGTTAGAAGATGAAAAAATATTTCCAAAGTTCTGAGTAAAATGATTTTCAACCTGGCATCCTGTGACCAGCCAAACTATTAAGTTAAATTAAAGTAATAAAATTTTCAGAGGTGAGATCTTTAAAAAAAAATTTTTTTAAGTACTTCCCATCTATCCTCTCTTGATAGCAAATCAAGAAAGAGGAAAATAAAGGATGCCATCAATCACAATGAAGGGAAATGAAAGGGCCATAGCAAAGTAGTGGCCCAGAGGGCAATTATTCCTTACTACAACAGGGAATCAAAGAGCTCCAAAAGGAATGTCTCAGTAAAAGAATATGAGGGGCACCTGGCTGGCTCAGTTGGTAGAACATGTGACTCTTGATCTCAGGTTCATGAATTCAAAGCCCCACACTGGGTGTGGGGGCCTACTTTAAATAAAAAATGAGAGATTATTTGATGTGTGTAAACAAGTAAAAGGACATTTATGCTCGTATCAAAGTTTAGGGATTGGAGCACTTGGGTGGCTCAGTCAGTTAACTGCCAGTCTCTTGGTTTCAACTCAGGTCCTAATCTCAGGGTTTTACAATTGAGCGGGACATCTGGCTCTGCAATAGGCATGGAGCCTGCTTAAGATTCTCTCCCTCTGGGGTGCCTGGGTGGCTCAGTCGGTTAAGCATCTTCCTTTGGCTCAGGTCATGATCCCAGGGTCCCTGGATCAATCCCCACACTGGACTCCCTGCTTGTCAGGAAGCCTTCTTCTCCATCTCCCACACCCCCTGCTTGTGTTCCCTCTCTCACTGTGTCTCTCTCTGTCAAATAAATAAATAAAATCTTAGGAAAAAAAAAAAAGATTCTCTCCCTCTACTTCTGCCCCTGTATTTGCACACGTGCTCTCTCTCTCTTTCTCTTAAAAAAAAGGGGAGTTTAGGGATAAGTTCATAACGTATACATAGAAAACTACTTAAAAAAATGAAAAAAGGGGGCACCTGGGTGGCTCAGTGGGTTGAAGCCTCTGCCTTCAACTCGGGTCGTGGTCCCAGGGTCCTGGGATAGAGCCCTTTATTGGGCTCTCTGCTCAGCAGGGAGCCTGCTTCCCCCTCTCTCTCTCTGCCTGCCTCTCTGCCTACTTGTGGTCTCTCTCTGTCAAATAAATAAATAAATAAATAAATCTTTTTAAAAAATGAAAAAAAACCTTTGCAATCAGCAGCTCTAGGAAGAAGCAGTTACTCAATAAAGGAAATATTATTTGTGATGTCTTCCTAGATATAACACTGTAAATACCAAAAATTATTGAGAAGATACTTAACTGTATATACCATAGTGGGTCTAGAGGGCGTTAGTAGTAGCAAAAGCACTAAACTGTCATGTTCCATAAAGGAAATCGATAAATGCTATCTAGTATGAAGAGAAATCCAAAATAGAAGAATTTAAATATGATTTAGAAATATACAGATATATAGATAGATATATATATATATATAAAGTGAGGCAGTGAAAGTGAGACAGTGAAAAAGTTAGATTGTAATTTTCTGTGGGGAGTCAGAATGGGAGGTGTGGAAAGGTTTGCAAAGGGAATGCTGTTAGAAGCCTAGTCATGCTATATGACCTTCTAAAGTATATTTATGTCTCACTTTGACCAAAATTAAGTTTAAAATGAAACAAAACAACAACATTAAACCCATTTCTTCTAACTTCAATCCTTCTCTCCCCTAGGTCTTTCCCCTCAGCACATCTTTTCAAAGAGAATCCTTATATAACTTCTTCCAATATAGTCCAATTCCTTTTCTTTCCATCACAGCCAATATCACTACAAATTATTCTCTAATCAGGCCTCACCATCACTCCTCAATCTGCTGCAACAGACTAAGTTGAACCGTATGAAAGGTTGATTTGGCCATTTGTTTTTACCTATGAAAAGGGCATCGCATATGGTTCAGCCTAGTGGTTTACTGTCATCGCCTCCACCAAAGTCTGAGTCTGTCCCCTCAATATGTATTGCTGTCTGTTTCATTTATCCCCTGCCCTCCTGCCTTAATTCACTTTTCATTTCTTTCTGAGTTAAGGCTTCAGCCCCATAACTCTTACCTCCCACCAGTCTATGCTGGCACCTTTGCCAGAAAGGTCTTTCTAAAACATTTATTGTAAAATGTCACTCTCCTGCTTACAATTCTTCAGGGCCATCCCAATGCCATCAAAACGAAACCTAAACTCTTTCCGGTGGCCACAAGCTGACCACTACCTGCCTCCCAAGCTTATCTACCTCTAGTTTCTACATCCACAATTCCTTGACCCCAACCTTGACCTTCACCTTAATGTAGAATTCACCCCAACTCTGTGCATGAGTCATATTATAAAACTAAAATGCAGAAATGTTCCTTCAATCTTTATATATTTAAATATATATGATTATATATCACTAATATTTAGCACTTCCAAAGCATCTGATAAATATGAAAGAAAAATTTAGTGTTTTCTTAATGATCCAAAAATTAATCATAGGTGAAAAATATATAAACATTCAATTTTTTCTAAGGGCTAAGTGAGTATTGAAAAGGCTGATGATGACCAGAGGGAGGGAGACAGGCAGGCAGATGGGCGAAATAGGTGAAGGGGATTAAGAGCACAATTACTGTGATGAGCACTGAGTAATGTATAGAATTATTGAATCAATATATTGCACATTTGAAACTAACATAATACTGTATATTAACTATACTGGAATTAAAACAAAAATATTGGGGCGCCTGGGTGGCTCAGTGGGTTAAAGCCTCTGCCTTCAGCTCCGGTCATGATCCCAGGGTCAGGGTCCTGGGATCAAGCACCACGTCGGGCTCTCTGCTCCGCAGGGAGCCTGCTTCCTCCTCTCTCTCTGCCTGCCTCTCTGCCTAGTTGTGATTTCTGTCTGTCAAATAAATAAATAAAATCTTTAAAAAATATATATTAATTAAAAAGAAAAGGCTGATGATGTTTTCCTAAATATTCAAATGCATAGTGACAAGGAACTAAAAACAACTTATAAATTGTATCAAATTGAGGAAGAGAGAGGACAGAAAAAAGGAAGGAAGGAAGGAAAGAGAGAGAGAGAAAGAGAAAGGGAAGGAATGGGAGGGGAAGGAAGGAATCTGGAAAAAAATAAGTGTTACCTCAATTTTACAATGTAACTGCTATAAGAAGAAAATTCATAAATATCACAATTAATCTGTATGCAGAAAATTGTTTTTCATTTTCCAAAAAGTGATAAAACCAGGGCTCTATGGTTAGCCATAAAGAACATATACACTAAGTATTAGTACCTGTATGTATTTTCTGGTGAAAGAATTGCATCACTAAGTTTTAAAAGCTGTCCAACCAGTTCTCAAACTAGCACCCCATCCAACAAAAGTTTAATTAGGCTTGGAGTTTTGTTTAAACTGACAGCTGAGGTTCAAAAAGCCCCCAAGGTCAGGGTATAGTTTGCATCTAAATAATCAAATTGCCCAAAGGAATTCTGTGGTTCTGTGGTGGTTATTTTTTATTCTGATTTGCAAAGAATCTAGTTAATAGCTCTCTTCCACGAATATGGTTCATTCAAATCTAAAATATTTTTACATTATCTCTGAATCAATAAAGAAAAAAAAGCAGTTATTCCTCACCTGTTCACCTTGCAGACATCCTGCAACCTCACGGATCTAGCAGACCGGAAGCAGGATATAAGCAAAAAAGGCCTTAGAGCAGGCAAAAGGGATGTCAGCAAAGGCCCACACAGGGGAAGCTCGCACACTTTCCCATAGAAAAGCTTTTGAGGCCCTACCTTGGAGGCTATTTACTCTCACTTTACAAACAATATTACCAGGCTTATTTATCTAGTTTCAAAGCCTAGGGCAGAATAGAAATACGATATTAGGAAGAGAGCTGGGAGAGGGGCTACTTACAACACACTGAAATACTGACTGCAAAACAGAGACAGCTGTCAGCCTAATGGGAAGGAGGAAACAAAAATCACAAAAAGAAAACAAAAGAACTCAAAGCACAGCTGAAAATAAGGTGTAGGGCAAACACTTCACTCACCCAGTAAGACCTTGGGCATCACTGTATCATAGGCTAGTGAAAGGAACTGACATCCAAAATGGTGTCCTTTGTCCTCAAGAAAAAGAATCAGCTTAGCACCTGAGCTAGGTAACTGGAAGGAAAGGAGCAAGTCACTCCTATTTTTACAAAAGGAAACAGTATAAAAGGGTTTCTTCTGAGAGAGTAAAAATTAACAAGGGCATATTTGTCCCTAAAGGATCGAACACATAGTTATTAAGAAAATGACTCATTTGCTAAGGGACCCTTATGATGGCAATTATATTTAAAAATCTAGGTGAAATAACTATTGAGTATTTACCCAAAGAAAATGAAAGCATT
The DNA here is from genome assembly GCF_922984935.1 of Meles meles. Taxonomy (NCBI): domain Eukaryota; kingdom Metazoa; phylum Chordata; class Mammalia; order Carnivora; family Mustelidae; genus Meles; species Meles meles. Next base: position 90,988,260 of record NC_060071.1, on the reverse strand, counting down.
AATTTCAAAAGATATATGTATGCTATGTTTATTGCAGCATTATTGACAATAAGCCAAGATATGGAAGCAACCTAAGTATTCATCAATAGGCAAATGGATAAGAAAGATGTGGGGGTATGTGCATATGTACATATGTGTGTGTGTGTGTGCGCACACATGCACATGTGTATACAATGAAATATTACATGGCAATAAAAAAGTATGAGATCGTGCCATTTGATACAACATGATCTAGAGGGTATTATGTTAAGTGAAATAAGTCAGACTAAGAAAAGCAAATAACGCACAATTTCACTCATAAATGGGATCAAAACAAAACAAAACATGAATAAATAAGCAAAAAGCAGAACTTGACTTATAAATACAGAGAACAAACTGACAGGTACTGCAGGGGAGGAGAGAAGGGCACTGGGCAAAACAGTAGATGCAGGTTTCCAGTTACAGAATGAGTAAGACATGGAATAAAAGGCACAGCATAGAAACTATAGTTAGTGGTATTGTAGTAGCATTGTATGATGACACATGATACCTATACTTGTGAACATAGCATAATATATAAAATTGTCAAATTGCTATGTTGTATACCTAAAATTAATGTAACATTCTGTGTCAACCATACCCAAATTTAAAAAAATATATATCTAGATGAAATATATATTGGGTTGCAGAACTTAAACTCCATATGAGTTTCAAATAACTGTTATACAACTTAAAACATCAAAGAACACAAGAATAGGGGTACTTGCATGGCTCAGGGGCATCTGTGTGACTCAGGTGATAAGCATCAGACTCTTGGTTTCAGCTCAGATCATGATCTCGGGTTGGCAGGATCAAGCCCTGCATTGGGCTCCTCACTCAGCTGGGAGTCTGCTTCTCCCTCTCCCTCTGCTCATGCTCACTTTCTCTCTCTCTCCCACTCTCCCAAATAAGTAAATAAAGTCTTTTTTAAAAAGAAAAAAGAACACAAGAATAGTAGTTAGGGTATCTGGAGTTTGGTCTCTCTGCTTTATCACAAACTGTATGGGACCTTGGCAAATCAGTTATTCCTCTGAGACTGTCTCCTCTTCGGTCAAACTAAGGGTCTGGAGAGATAGTTTTGAAGTATTCACTGATGTTTCCCTCCAACCCACACTCCCAATATTCTCCCTTTACTCAGCTTGGCCATTCTTGGCCCATGGCTTCAGGTAAAAAGTGCCATCCCAGAACATAAAATGATAAAACAAGAGTCTTTTTCTGGCTTTCAGGTTTCAAAAGCCTGAGAATCTTTTGGAACCAAAGAACCCTGAGCAATGACAACTGATCGGTAGAAAATAAGGTAAGTTTATTTGAGTGATATATCCTCACTCTGAAGCTAGAAATGAGTTGAATTCCTGGGCCAGAGAAATCTGGTAGGGAGGTGATGAAAACACAGATGCTGCTGGGTGACCCTGTGAGGTCTCATACTCAGCTCTCCATGGCTAAGCCCCTAGGAAGCAAAAGGGCAGTATTTTGGAAATGGAGAGAAAAAAAATTGGGGACCATTTCCCATGGAGATTCCAAGAAGCAGCAAGATCCCAGAGAAGAAATGGCCCTGTGGGAGTGCGGAGGCAGATGGAGCATTGCAAAACCTTGCAGAGTTCACCAGGCCCCAGCAAATCTTGAGACTAGCAAAATGATTTCTATATGTCCAGAGGAGGCAAACACATGTGGGACAGCTGGGGGAACTGAAGGAGCCCGAGAGATGGGAATAAGAGGCAACTTAGCAGGGACCTGTGTGGACTGACAACGGAGTGGACCCCTATGGAGCAAAGGGCCTCTGTTGCCGGTCACCAGGAATAGAAGTCTACATAATTTTAACGCTGTGTCTTGGTATTAAAGACACTGGAAAACAACAGAGTCCAGCTCAGGATGGAACAATGTTACGTAAACAAGACACAAAGCAAGATCAGCTTTAGCAGTGGCCATCAGTCCATCCTGGCCAGCAGGTCCCTCCCAACAGCCAAGGCATGACTTCCAACCCACTGACCTTCACACTCCCCTCTTGTAATGCAGAACTAAGGGCCTCATCCTCTCCGTATAGGAGACAGATAGAGTAAAGGCACTGGCCAGGTGCCGTATGACACTCATACTAAGCAAAACGAAGAAGCACACATGAATCTGAAACACGAAAGCATATTTCCACAAAAGGCTACCAGCCCAGCACTAGCTATAGGTACTCTTTATCTCTTGGTAAAGAAGTGTTCCAGTAGAGCACTGGGTGTGGTACATAAGCAACGAATCTTGGAACACTGAAAAAAATTAAATTAAAAATTTTTTTAAAGTGTTCCACGCCTAAGGCCCATTTTTATGGGCCAAGTGAGGATCAAAAGACTATATGCACGAGACTTCCTTTCCCAACAAGACCTAAGTGGACTTCCAGATGGAAGTATGGATAATTCAACAGAGGTCAGCATGGCACATGACCTTAAGGAACTCTGTAAATATCCCAGGGATAGAGAGGGGAATCCCCAAATTGCCTAAAACCAAATTTCTGTGGTCCTGATGGAATGGGAACTCCAAATAAAGACTAAATTGAGTTCTAGAGAAATAAACATATTTCTTGCACATCTGTGTTTGGAGACTGAGATTCATGCCTATTACCCACTGAGACAGACTCCACAGCTATGAAATCAAAAGATTAAGCAAAGAATAAGAAGAAATAATCTATGAATAACATCATGCCAATAAATGTGGGAAAACTTGGATAAAAAGAGTTATTGTCTGGAAATACATGTCACAAAATTGACCTAGGGGTAAGAGGGGATCAAAAGCCTGAAAAAATTAATAATCATTAAAGAAACTGAGATAATTTTTTAAAATCTCTCTTTACCCAACTAACCAGCCTACCAACATAACAGATGAAAATTACCAAATTTCAAGGCGCAAAACAAGTTTATACAAACTGTTTTTAGGGAACAGAAAAAGAAAGAATCCAGTTTTAGTGGTTGGCACAACCTTGATACCAAAAATGAACAAGCGCCAAAAAAAATGGACAAGCACATTAGAAGAAAAAAATAGTATACACCAATCTCATGTATAGACACAAACACAAAAACCCTACTAGAAATCCTCAATATATAAAAACATACTGTAACATAACTAAAAACACTTCTCTCAGATTGCAGGGACAGTTCAGATGGATCAAAATTATGACAATAGATTTAAGAAGCAGAAGAATTCAACAAAATTCAACACTCATTCATGACTTAAAAATTCTTAACAAACTGAGAAAGGAAGTGAACCTAATAAATCTATCAAAAAGCTATAACAAACATCATACTTGGTGAAATTAAGAACCAAGACTTTGGTTTTTTTAATTTCTTTAAAGATTTGACAGACAGAGATCACAAGTAGGCGGAGAGACAGGTAGAGAGAGAGCGGGGGACGCAGGCTCCCCACTGAGCAGAGAGCCCGATGCCAGGCTTGATCCCAGGAACCTGCGATCATGACCCCAGCCAAAGGCAGAGGTTTTAACCCACTGAGCCACCCAGGCTCCCCACCAAGCCTTTGCTTTAAATCCAGGAATAAAATAGGGATGCTCACTACCACCACGTTTATTCAGCACAAATTTTCTTAAACAAGAAACTCAACAGACTAACTATTGGAACAGATAGGAGAGTTCAGAGAGATTATAGGATAAATGGTCAATGCATTAAACCCAATATGTTAATAAGCAATTTGAAAATGTAAATAGAAAAAAAATCTCATTCACAAAAGCACTAAAATCTATAACATAGGTATGCATGTGAAGTTAAATATTATAACACTATGGTTACACCTTAGAAGTTCTCATCTTACTTGATTTAGCAGGATTTGACACAGTTATCACATCCTTCTAGAAGTACGTTCTTCACATGGTTTCCAAATCACCATACACCTTCCCCTACTTGTACTTCCACACCTAGCTTTTCTTCCTGGTTCCTTTGGTTCACTCTAACTCTCCCCTCTGCCTCTAAACAACGATGTGCCCCAGGCTCCTGCTCCTTAGATTTATCCTCCTTTCCAGCTACACTCTTCCTCTTGGTCATCTCTTTCACTTTAATGAATTTTAAACACTGTGTTGTCACTGACGACTTCAATCTTTCTAGCCCTAACTTCCCCCACTGAACTCTAGAATTATAACTAAATGCCTGTCTAATATCTCCACTTGAGAGTATATTAGGCATCTGAAACTTAACATGACCAAAATGAACCCCACAACCTGGCTTACCTATGGTCTTCACCATCTCAGAAACAAACTATATTCTATGTTAGCTACATCCACCAAAAATGATGGAATCATTCTTGATTTCTTTCTCTCTCATAACACACACACACACACACACACACAAAACTCATAAGCAACCATCAAAATGTATGCTGAATCAGACTATTTCTCATCTCCTTATCACTATTGTTGGCCCAACCCACAATCATCTCTCACCTGGATGATCATAATACATGTCTAACCAGTCTTCCTTCCCTCCCATAAAATCCATTGTCCACATAGAAGGTAGATGCTAATTTTAAAACCCTCTGCTCAAAACCCTCCAATGTTCTCCACATCACTCAGAGTGAAATCCAAAGTTCTTATCAGGACTACAAGACAACACATCAGCAATTCTCAGCAGGGACAGTACTGCTCCCTAGGAAACATTAAGAAATTGCCTGGGGGGAGAGGGCAGCATTTTTGGTTGTTACGTTGGGAACATGCTACTGGCATTTATTTACTGGGCACAAAAGGAAAGACCTAGGGTATATTAGACATCCTGTACTTCCTGGGACGGTTCCACAGAACAAAGAAATATCCCACATCAGCTTGAATATCAAATGTCTTAAAAGGCTTTCATATGGGTGAAAGACATTTTACAAATGTCTGAGACCAGGAACTAATTTCATTTTATATGCTTAAATATAAAATATCCCCCCTTATTTAACCCATACTATACTTTCTAGGAAAGCAACTACTGTGTGAACAGAGGGAATACTACTTTGTCTTCTTCAGAAATTCAACAAGAGTTCCTTGCTATCTTAGAGTACCAATTCAACCAAGGCCACTGCGCTAGCAGTTTACCCACCAAAACAACACACCTGCTTCATTCTGTGTTGGTAGCAGTTGTCTGCAGATTTCAATAGAGGATATATGAAATCCGTGCCATTAACTTAGAACGAAACACAATAAAGCAGACATATGTCAAACACAGAAATGATGAATATTATAAAGGAAAAATTTTTGGAGCGCCTGAGTGGCTCAGAGTTAACCCTCATTACGTGAAGTAATGAGCACGGGATGTTATATAAGACTGATGAATCACTGACCTCTAATTCTGAAACTAGTAATACATTATATGTTAACTAATTGAATTTAAATAAATATTTCAAGGTAAAATAAAATATTAAACCATGTATCCTCTTCTGTGATTCTATGCTGGAGCTGGGTTTTTCCATTATTTTTTTAAAGATTTTATTCATTTATTTGAGAGAGAGAGAGAGTGAGAGAGAGCATGAGAGGGGAGAAAGTCAGAGGGAGAAGACTCCCTGTGGAGCTGGGAGCCCGAAGCCAGACTCGATCCCAGGACTCCAGGATCATGGCCCAAGCTGAAAGCAGTTGCTTAAACAACTGAGCCACCCAGGCGCCCTCAATTATTATTTTAGTCCTGATCTGACAACACCGTGTAAGAAAATTTCTATTATGCTAATGTCAGAATCAGGCAAACATGCACTTAACATAAGTTGAAACCCTTAAAACGTTGAGAAACAGGCTTTGTCTCAAGTAGTATTGAGTCTTGAAAGAAGACTCAGTGGCTCAGTGGGTTAAGCCTCTGCCTTCAGCTCAGGTCATGGTCTCAGGGTGTTGGGATCGAGCCCTGCGTCAGGCTCTCTGCTCGGCGGGAAGCCTGCTTCCCCCTCTCTCTCTGCCTGCCTCTCTGCCTATTTGTGATCTCTCTGTGTCAAATAAATAAATAAATCTTTAAAAAAAGGAAAAGTTTGAACTACATTATTGCCAATGTATATGATTTTTAAATGTTTCAGCAAAATAATAAATTTGTCATTAAAATTACATATTAAAGTTATTTAGTTTTGTTTTGCTCTCAGACTGTTTACAGAGGTCTGTTTCTCCATACCTTCCTGAATCACTCGTTTTTCTGTAGTCTCATCATCTATCAAAGGACATGGCCTCCAAGGTCTTTTTAAGTTCTAAAGACTGAAGGTATTCTGACCTATGTGGAGATTTCAAGTTGGAAGATATGGGGGCGGGGGGAGCAGCTGATACTTTTTCACCTTCTTCCATGTTGAAATAGGGATTTATTTTGACACTATCCTTATGAAGAGGCTTAGCTCATTTTCTCCATTTCAGAAGTCCTTAATTAGTCTTAACATACATCCCTATTTCACTCGTCATTTCCCATTTTCTTCTACCATATACACAAAAGCCTAATCTGCTATTTTTTATCCTAACATGCATGCTAGTGCCACCCGCACTGTGTTTTCATTTGCCTGTTCTCCTTATACATTACAGCAGCTTGTATTCTTATCAAGAGCACATTCATTATCAGTAGGCAAATCAGCTAACAACTTCATTGTATCTTCCAGAGTAGTTGTTTATAATTATGATTCAATTATAAATTACTCTCATTTTTTCTTTATGTTACAAATAGGGCATTATATCAATGCTTGATATTACATGGGACAGGAGACGGTAATTATCTACGAATTTTATTTCAGGATAGTCAAAAGGGCAAAATATATGCAACTTATATACAATAAGAACTGAGCACTGAGTCTGGTAGTATCGAGAACCACTGTCCCGGCTGACTGGGCTCTGGGCTACCTCTCTGACTTTATCTCCTACCATATCCCCATTGACAGCCCCATTCAAACTCCGCAAGAACATTCTTCCCTTGGAGATTTGCAACATTTCTTCCCTCTGCTTGGAATCACCTTTCCCTTTATAGGAATTGCACTGCTTGCTCCATTCTTTCAAGACCTCTGCTCAAATGTCCTTTCCTAACTATCTGATTTAAATATCTCTCCACCTCATCACTCTCTCTCTCCTATCCAGCATTATTCTTTTTTATGTCACTTATCGCCATCTGAGACGTTAGTGATTTGTTTATTCTCTATCTCCTCTCTCTAAAACGTAAACTCCAAGAATGCAGGAACTTCATTTTTTCATTGCTGTTTCCCCATGTCTGGTACAGGCACCCAATAAAACTGAATGGAAAGACAAATGTCTTCATGGACAAAGAGTGTGCTGATGTGAGCCTCAGTCAAGCAGGTAGGTTCCAGGTCCCTCATTCCCAACTGTGATGCTGCTGCCACAATATTAAATGCTTGGGATATTTAACATTCATTGAATATTTCATTTAAAGAAAGTTTCCCACAACTGCAAAGTATTGGGAAGGCACTGGCCTTTCAAATTAGCATAGACTCAAAAAACATAATAAGGCTGTGGGCTGTAGGGAAACAGATAGGTGGGAATTTAGGTGGTTCAACCTTACTGAAAGGCAATGTGAAAGTATACACTAAAAGCCTTTTGTAAATGCAGCATATTGGGGCGCCTAGGTGGCTCAATGGGTTAAAGCCTCTTCCTTCAGCTCAGGTCATGATTCCAGGGTCCTGGGATCAAGCCCCACATCGGGCTCTCTCCTCAGTGGGGAGCCTGCTTCCCCTTCTCTCTCTCTGCCTGCCTCTCTGCCTACTTATGATCTCTGTCAAATAAATAAATAGAATGTTTTTTAAAATGCAGCATATTTAACATGTGTTGTCTTATTTAAGGTCATTTTACTTCCACAGTATTATAAGGCAAGCATAAACTCTAAGTGCAAGGAGAGAAAACTCACATACCAATAATTTTAAGAAACAAATAAATTACGAACCAAGAATCCCTATCAAGGTCATCAAACTGCAATCCTAAGTCCTTCTCCATCATTTTTCATTGTCAGCTAGTTATCTTGGTATGTTACCTAACTGCTTAAAGCTAAAAATTGGGTCACAAATAAAAACTTCAAATTCTTAGTGCCTACTACAATGCGAAACACTGCTCAGGTGCTCAATAAGACTTTGTTGGAAAGATAAAGTCTCCATAAAAAGTGCATTATACATACAGAGTACGGCAGAAACTGCCCTAATAACTCTCTTATCCTCTTCCCTAGTAGTAGTATGTGAATCTTGGTACATAGTGGCCCAGAATAGTGACTTCATTTTTCATCCTTTTTTTCGTAGCTAGATGTGGTCATGTGGCTACGTTTTTATTTTATTTATACCTTTCTGCTGCCTGGAATGCAGATGCGATGGCCACAGCTGCCACACTAGACCCTGAGATGACCTTGGTAATGAGGGTCACAGTCAGTGAAGCTATAAGATGGCAGGTAGAATTCCTGACTCTGCAGAACACCATATCGGTCCTATGATTACCTTTTACATGACATTTTATAAGGGAGAAATAAACTTCCATCTTATCTACTTCACTATTATTTGGGGTTTTCTGATTATCTTTACCCATTAGCTGCCCAGAATAAGTTCTATTAGGACTGCTACTTATTCCCATTTCCTTGTTACTTGATATTTGGCTAAACTAATTCGGCATTGTACTGGTGACAGCCTATATGAATTATGCATTCCATTTAGCACTTTCAAAGATTCCATTGTAAATGGATATTTAATAAGCTTTTTCACTTAACCCTAAAGAGCAACAGAATAGTCACGCATAAAAAGCCATAATTTAGGGGCGCCTGGGTGGCTCAGTGGATTAAGCCTCTGCCTTTGGCTCAGGTCATGATCTCAGGGTCCTGGGATCCAGCCCCGCATCGGGCTCTCTGCTCTGTGGGGAGCCTGCTTCCTCCTCTCTCTCTGCCTGCCTCTCTGCCTACTTGTGATCTCTCTCTCTGTCAAATAAATAAATAAAATCTTTAAAAAAAAAAAAAGCCATAATTTAGTGAACTGTTTAATAGTCACTTTCCAAAGTAATAATTGATTGTCAAAGACTGTACATCTAGGCAGGTCTCAACAGCATAATGAAATCAGAACGATGAAAATTGTCTCAGCTGTCTCAATCTTTCATTTCTTCAGAACCTTATTTCAAATGATTAAGAGATGAAGAGCTTGAGACTGGAGATGTTCTTGAGGGGAAATCTGGCTGAAATGATGAGGTCTAGCTTCATTATAATCTTCTCTTGTGTGCCTAATAAATTTGCCGTAAGTCAAGCAAAGAATAGGAATTTTATTTACTGCATTATCTGTGAGATCTACAGAAAAGATACCAATTTAAAAGATGCATAAGGGGTGGAGAGTGCAAGGGGATTTTACTTATTATCAAGACTTGTCAAATTTGATGACCAGTATGCCAATTAATACTTAATCACACGATCATGGCAATCCTACATCCCTACGTAGATAATATCCAAAAAAATCGGCTCTCTGTCCTGGCTTTTAAGGGAATTCCTGGTAAGGCAACTGACACACTTCATTCTCTCAAGTCAAGGGTTCTCAACAAGATGCCAAACCACCACAGATAATAAAATTTCAAATATGTACAACGTTCCCCAAAAGGATGGGACTCCACCTATGCCCACCAGGCTAAGAAGAGAAAGTATCTGAGGGTATTTTTCACTTTGAGAATAGCTCAAAGAGTTAAAAATAAAATAAAATACAGCTATTAAGATGAAGGAGAAGTAGTTCAATGAGTGTGTGTGTGTATGTGTGTTTGTGTGTGTGTGACCTGTAATTTATCCCCCCTCTATCCTTTAATGTTATGACTAAATATGAATCATAGGTGCACATTCTGAGCCCCATCCCATAGTCACCATCCCTACCATCACCGCAGGGCTCTGTGAACAGCAAATCCTTGCTTCTTGATCTAAATGTGCTATGCTCAGAGGTCACGAGGCTAACCATTCCTGAATACAAGAGTGTGATGGTCCTCCCACTGATGTATTCATCACAGAAATCTGAGAAGGGAGAAGTCATGGTGAAAAAAGATTCTGGATACCTGGGGTCTAGGCCTTATAATAGTGAAGGAAAAAAAGAAGGGACCAAGGGGGGAAAGAGAGAAAGGAAGTGGCATCAACAAGACATAGTAAGAATAAAAACAATTCTTGTCTGCCTGGCAGGACTAAGGGATCCAGTCTCAACTATGCTAATTAGGTATACGGCCTTGCAACAGTCACTTGCTCTCATTGGGTCTCAGTTTTGTTATCTAAAATACAGAGTTAATTAGGTTGTCTTCGAGCTCCAAACACTATTTTACTGAAAAATGAGGGTAAGGAAACACTATGGAAAAGTTTATCACCAAGACTCTAAAAGTTCTTTTCCATAAAATAAAAACACAAAGTAAAACATGTCAGAGAAAATCTATTAAATAAGAACATATTATTTTCAATTGCAATGCAATAAACTAAAAATTGAACCTTTTTCTGTTGTGCTTACAAGAACTAATAAAGAAATAAAGATAATAAATATGACAAATTTTGTCAAGCCATCCTTTTCCACCATGGTGGGACCAAGATTCAGTGCATTTTGCAGGGGACTAGGGAAACCAGATACTTACAGAATAATATCCCTCTGAAATGAAATATATATATTTGAATATATAAATATAAATGTATTTAAAACCAGGTACTTACAAAATAATAACCCTCTGAAATTAAACATATATATTTATTCAGTATTTATTTATATATATATATATATTCAGTACAACTAGATAATGTGCTACACAGTCTATTAGGCTGCCTTGATTTGGGATGAGAGATGTTCAGACATGACTGTGGTTTGCTAGTTCTCAAGGTTTTGATTTTACTGTCAAAACTCATCTATCCATCCTTAAAACCCAAATGTTTGTGCTTTAAAACAAGGATTGTAAAGAATATAGCTGCCTAGGTTAAGGCTGTTTATAAATACAGAATAATGGGCTTAAATCACAACAAAATACTACACTTCTCAGTAATAAAAAATAAATGGCTTCCATGTATGATAAGTCAACACATAACTTAACTGAACTATTCAGTTGGCTCAATTTTCTGTCAAGGCAGCCATATTAGGCTAAGCCCTGATATCAACATTAAATTTCAAAAAATCTATTTAAAATTATATAAACTCTTTCCTCTCATTTTACACAAAATAGATGAAAATCATGACTTGAAGATATCACAAGAATTACCCTTAAAGTGGACTAGAACTCTACAATATTAAGGGGGCAATTTGTGCTGGATTTTAAAGGTGCAATTTACCAGAGAGTGCCCACCTCATTTTGTACTGAAAGAGAGCCTAAGTCTTTGAACCAGTCCTTAAAATTTTAAAGCATTAAAAAGGCCCATGTTAGGAAATCAAAATTTTAAATTGAGTTTTGTATTGAAATAACAATCTACAAAGGGAAATACTTTTGTCCTAAATATCCAAATAATTATACCTGAAATAGCAAGAAAAGGCAATTATTTTGCCAACTTATTTAAAACTTCTTCACTTTTCCTCACACATCCTTAAACCCTGGTATATGTGAAAATGGATCACTTTCAAGATTCAAATGCATTTGTCCTGTATGGTCTAAATTAAGGGACATTATAATACAAACAGGCAAAAGAAAAAAATATTGCTGAGAGGCATCTGTGCTAAGAATCAGAAAATAACATCTGAATTCTACAATAAATTAGCATTTCATCTTCCAAAAACCTTCATATTTCAATCTTGAAAGAAAATCCTCATGAAAAATAAATTTCACTTATATCCAGAAAGAATTATTTCAAAGGAATAACTTCTATGTTGGTTCAAAATCATTACTATAATCAAACTGACTAAAGGAATAGGAATTTTCCTTCAAAAACTAATTTAGTATTTTCCATCTTCTAAAAATGAATGTAAATTAAATACCTAAGCATTTGGTATTTATTGAAAGTACCCAAGTGTTATCTGAGATTTTAAAACTTCACAGAAAAAAAGGTGTAAATCAAGAAACTTCTTAATCATTATTTCATTTGTACTAGCTTAAGCTGTTATGTCTATGAGGACAGAAAGTACTGCACAAAGGGAATGTGTAAGAGAAAAACGTAATAAATGTGTCTGTCATTTTGAATAGAAAAGATTTATCCAAACTAGTCCTTCCCAATTGTATTATGTCATTTAAACAATACAAATTGCTTTTCTTGGCCCAGATCCTGGTAGGTTCCCTAATTTATACCTCCAATGAACAAAAATTTATTCCTAGGATAGGGAAAAATAGAATTTGAAAAGCAAAGAGCCAAGAAAATGTTTAAATATTATGAAATAATAAGCAGCTCTTTAAAGGAACAATTTAGAAGCTATACATATTGATACGTGTCACAGAGTATGTGGCAGAATAATGTATACCATATGTCCTTATCTTCGTAAAGAAAAAACTCAGTGTGCATGTATGTATACATTTGTACTAAACTATTAAGATAAGTGTAGAAGGATAAACAACAATAAGCATTGGTTACTATGGGGAGCTAAGGAGGACTTAGAAGCGAATATATTGCTTCCTTGTGTTTCTTCTTGTAACTTATAAAAAGAAACGCATTTTTATAAAGAATCTGATAACATTTTAAAGTATTTATTTTGAGATAACTTTAGACTCATACTCACTGTTGCAGATAATATAGAAATATCCTAAGTACTCTTCGCCTGCCTTGCCTGCATGGTAATACGTTGCAAAACTATAATACACTATCACAACCAGAACACTGACAGTGATACAGTCAAGACAGACACATTTCCATCCCCACAAGAATTTCTCATCTTGCTTTTCTCAAGCCACAAACACTTACCTCCTACCTTCCCCTCCCCCAAGCCTCTCCTTATCCCCTGGCAACCACAAATCTGTTCTCCATTCCTATAATTTTGTGCTTCTAAGAATGTTATATAAATGGAATTTTACAGTATCTAATGTTTAGAGATTTTTCGTTGTTGTTGTTGTTGTTGGGGTTTTGTTGTTGTTGTTTTTTGTCGGTTTGTTTGTTGCCCCAGCATAATTTTCTGGAGATTCATCCAAGTTAGAGCAGGTATCAATACTTAATTTCTTTTTATTGCTAATTAATATATCCATTTACTCCATGAAAGACATCTGGTTTGTTCCTTGGTTTTGGTTATTAAATAATAAAATTTGCTATGAACACTCATCTTGGATTTTTATTTGAATATAAGTTTTCATTTCAGTGGATAAATGCACTGCTTTGACTGTGTCCCACAAATTCTGACATGTTGCATTTTTATTTTCACTTGGTTCAATGTCTTTTTTTTTTTTTTGCTAAGACTTGCTTGTTGATCCATGGATCATTTAAAACTGTATTGTTTTGTTTCCAAGTGTGTGGAGATTTTCCTATTATTGTTCTGGTATTAATTTCTAGTTTTGTTCCATTATGGTCAAAGAGGACACTCTGTATGATTTCAGTTCTTTTAAATGTATTTAAGCTCATTTCTATGTTCCAGATACATACGGTCTTAGTATATGTTCCATGGACAGTTGACAAGAATGCGTAATCTATTTTTGTTGGGTGCAGTGTTCTATAAATATTGAGTAGATCCTGATGGTACTAGTATTCTTGAGTTCTTCTATATTCTTGGGGGAATTTCTATCTAGTTTTTCTACCAATCCTTAAGAAGGATGTTGAAGTCTTCAACTGTAATTGTAGATTTTCCTATTTCTCCTTTCAGTTTTTATTTCATATATGTTTCAGCTTTATTATTTGGTGCATACATATTTAGGATTGCTTTGTTTTCTTGATGTATTGACCCTTTTACTGTATTATAATCCCCTCTTCGTCTCTGGTAATTTTCTTTGTTCTGAAGTCCACTTTATCTGAACTTAATATAGCCAATCCTGCTTACTTTTAATTAATGTGTGAATGATATATTTCTTTTCATCTTTTCTTTTCAACCTGCCTATATCATTATATTGGAAGTAAGTTTCTTGTGGACAATATATAGTTGGGTTATGTATTTAATCACTTGACAATTTTTGTCTTTCAATTGGTATATTTAAACAACTTGTATTTACTGTAATTATCAATATGCAAGAATTTAAAGTGGTCACTTTGTTTTTTGTTTTCTTTTTTCTGTTTTTCATTTCTTTGTTTTTTACCTGCCTTCCTATGAGTTAACATGTTGTTTTTATGATTCTATTTTGACTTATCTATAGTGTTTTTTTAGTGAATCTGTACAGTTTTTTTTAAGTCACTGCTCTAGGCATTATATGTATTCATAACTTAACCACAGTCTACTGGTATTGTCATTTCCCAGTTAGAGTGAAGCATAGAAATGTTATCTCCCTTTATTTCTGTTTACCCTCCCCTGTTTATAATTGTCTTAAATTTCCTCTACATACATTTAGAACCACATTAGACAGTGTTATAATTTTAGCATCAACCATCAAACACAATTTAGAAAGCTCAAGAGGAGAAGGAAAATCTGTTGCATTTAGCCATAGTTTTTTATTTTATTTTATTTTATTTTATTTTAATATTTTTTTTAATTTATTTGACAGAGAGAAATCACAACTAGGCAGAGAAGCAGGCAGAGAGAGAGGAGGAAGCAGGCTCCCCACAGAGCAGAGAGCCCAATGCGGGGCTCGATCCCAGGACCCTGGGATCATGATCTGAGCCGAAGGCAGAGGCTTTAACCCACTGAGCCACCCAGGCGCCCCAGCCATAGTTTTTGTTTATTGTGTTATTCCTTCCTGGTGTCCTTTTTTCTAATAATTTCCTTTCTTTTTATTTTTATTTTTTAAAAAGATTTTATTTATTTATTTTACAGGCAGAGATCACAAGGAGGCAAGGAGGCAGGCATAGAGAGAGGAAGGGAAGAAGGCTCCCTGCCAAGCAGAGAGCCTGATGCGGGGCTCGATCCCAGGACTCTGGGACCATGACCTGAGCCAAAGGCAGAGGCTTTAACCCACTGAGTCACCCAGGTGCCCCTTTCCTTTCTTTTTAGATAATTAATTTTAGCCATTAAGGTATGACTGCTATTGGCAAATTCTCTGAGAATGTCTTGATTTCCCCTTCAATTCTTGAGAAATAATTTCACTGGACACAGAATTCTGGATATACAGTGCTTTTCTTTCAGCACTTGAAAAAATATTGTTCTTATTCCTTCCAGCCTCCATAGTTCCTAATGAGAAATCCATTTTCACTCAAGTTGTTTTCCTCCATAGGTAACACACTGTATCTCACTACTTTAAAGGCTTTATTGTTTTCTTTAATTTTCAGAAGTTTGACTTTGCTATTTTGGTCTTTGGACTTTCTATTTGGGTTTCTTTGGTTTGGGGATCACTCAGTTTCCAGGCCCTTGATGACATAAAGTTAGATCTTTTGTGATAGTCCCATAAGTCTTTCAGGTTTTATACATTTTTTTCCCTTGGTCTACTGTCTTTGTTGTTCAGATTGAGTAGGTTGTATTGTTCCATCTTCAAATTCACTGTTTCTTTCCTCTGTCCTCTCCATTCAGCTGTTTAGCCATCAACTGGGATTTTATTTCATTTATTATATTTTCAGTTCTAAAAATTTCCTTTAATTGGGCACCTGGATAGCTCCATCTGACTCTTGGTTTCAGCTTAGGTCATGATCTCCACGTTGTGGGATCAAGCCCTGCGTTGGGATCCATGCTCAGAGCAGAGTCTGTTTGGGATTCTTTTCCTCTTCTTCTCCCTCCCCTTTTGCCCCTTCCCCTGCTCACATGAACATGCTCACACACTCTCTCTCTCTTTCTCAAATAAATAAATAAATAAAATCCTTAAAAATTTCTTTGGTTCCTCTTTGTATCTTTGATTTCTTTACTGATACTTTCCATTTCCCTGTTAACTCTTTCTATTTTTTCACTGTTTCAAGTGTGCTCACATTGCTTAACGAAGCATTCTCTTTGAGGGTCATTTTAAAATCTTTCTCAGATAATTCTAACATCTCTGTCATTTCAATGCTGGCACCTATTAAGTATCTTTTTTTCTTTCAAGTCAAGATATTCCTGGTTCTTAGCATGACAAGTGATTTTCTACTGAAACCTAGACATTTGGGTATCATGAGAGTCTGGATCTCTTTTAAACTTCCTATTTTAGCCGGCTTCCTATGGCATTGTTCTAGTAGGGGTAGTTGGGAGAGGGCATTACTACCAGGTAGAGGTAGCAGTCCAGGTTCTAACTTGGTCTCTCTTGACACCAGGAGTAGGGGCTTTCTTGTTATTGCTGAGTGGGAGTAGGAGTTCTGGCTCCCACTAGGCCTCTACTGCCATCATCCTAGTTGTAAGGGATAGGGTTATCTCATTACTGTTCCCCACATGGGCTCCAGTGACACAGGGGAAGTGGAGAAGGTAACCTCTTTACTGCTGAGCATTGTTGAAAGTCTTAACTTTCCACTGACACCACCTCAGTGAGGAGAAGTGTGGGGTAACTTGTTACAGTCTGGTGAGACTAACAGTCCAGGATCCCCATTCAGCCTTGGCTGGTGGGGGTGGAGATGGGGCCATAGATTTTTTTTCCCCCTGCTGTTTCTGGCTTGAGTAGCACAGTTATTGACTAAAAGTTTTGTCTTTCTAGTCTGTCCCTTTCTTGATCACTTGGCTAAAGAGAGCTGCCCTTCACTGGAGCTTTTTCTGTATCCATTGGCATTCCTAGCTTGCCAGCTTCTTTATCTCCAAGTCTAGAGTATAGGGGGAAAAAAGAAAGCCCAAGGAAGCATCAGTATGTGATTCCTTGGAACCCAAAGTCCCTAAACAGTCTGTCTCCTTCTCTCCACCTTTTGGAGTATTCTCATGTTTGTCTTATATACAATGAACTTAGCTGTGGGGAAGATGTAAGGGAAAGTACATCTATTTCATCTTCCCTGAAGTGTAAGTAGGTATAAATTTTATGATACAACATTTGTGAGCTATATATTATTTGTTCATGGAAGATCTTGGAACATAAATTCTTTCTTAACGAGGTCATGTTAAGCCATTTCTCTTTTGAGCTCTGTGGCAAAAAGCAACTACACATGAAAGGAGCAAGATTGGGCTGGTTCCTTCATCCTCAATTAATATCTGGAAGATAGTCTCTGAATTTTAGTCTCATATAATTAGAATGTATACTGAGAATAACTGATTCCTCAGTAAAGCAAACATAGGACCATATAACATTTCTATTCTTCCTGCCATGGTATATTCATATTGTTTAGGCCAGTGATTCTCAATATGTGGAGGGAGGGTGCCCTACTCTCCAGGGTCTCATTTGGCAACAGACATATATTCTGATTGTCATGACTTGGGCAGAGGTAAGGAAGTGAGAGGATTGTGCTACTGTCATTCACAACCTACAATTCAAGATCAGCCACCCACGACAAAGAATTTTTTAACCCAAAATGTCAGTAGTGTTAAGAATGAGAAAACTTGGTTTAGATGTTTGACCTACATTTGACAGCTAAATTTAATCCTCAGGCATTCTATGCAACTTTGGGCCTATTGTTTGTGAAACTCTGAATGCTAGGTTGGGAATGGCCTTGCCCAAGCTCTAAAGAGAGATGACGCATCCTGCCAAGATTGTCTTTTGCTCCAGCTTTCCTTCTGAGATTTGCTGTGTGACTGCAAGGTAAAATATCTAAAGTTAAGAACCATATTCCTTATCTTGGAAAGGATGTTGCTTATATAAATTATAAATGTTTCAAACAAATGACTTATTCTATCTTGGGAATTTCTGGGGTGCCTGGGTGGCCCACTTGTTAAGCATCTGCCTTTGGCTCAGGTCATGATCCCAGAGTTTTGCGACTGAGTCCCACATCAGACTCCCTGCTCAGCAGGGAGCCTGTTTCGCCCTCTCCCACTCCCTCTGCTTGTGTTCCCTCTCTCACTGTCTCTCTGTCAAATAAATAAAATCTAAAAATCATCATCATCATCATCATCATCATCATCATAGGAATTCTTAAAACCATAATTTAGATACCACTTTAACACCTGATTTTTTTTTATTACAATCTGTCACCTACCTAGCCAGCCACAGCCATTTCTTACCCTAATAAAACTTTTAAAAGCACTTTTATTCAAAATAATACAGAGGTCTGTCTTCTGAAATCCTTGGGGTGGAGAAAGCAAAATTTAAAAAGGAAAAATGAAATCACTAAAGTACTAAAAATCATGAAAGCACAAAATCAGTATAATGGAAAGCAGGGATGGACTAAGGCATTTGATACAGGCTAAGTCCTATAACACAGCATTACTGTCCCTGGCTCCTGGCCCCTCTTCTACATTCAATAATTCAGGTAGCTGAAGCACCATGAAAGGAAACACAAGACAAATAAAATGTCAGAAAGAACAGAATTCACTGCTGGTATCCATTCCTCATTTGACACTTTCTTCTTTTATTTTATTCTATTTGAGCTCCTCAAAATGGGTTTCAGAGCAAAGCATTCCTCTTTTCTAGCCCTTGCTCTGAAAATGTAATTTTTCCCAACTGTGCAGGACTCTGAGCCAGTTTCTAATATGGGCCCCTCTTTGTGTCAAGTACCTTGACTATGTCACAGAGTTACTTCCTACAGGGGCAGGCACTGAGACCTTCGTTCTCTCTATTAAAGCTTGTCAGTGCACATTCCTGATCATTTTTTCTGTGAGACCCACACGAAATCTAATTAGAAATCCCCATTTTGAACCTTCATCAAAATAAAAAAATTTTTTGCACAGCAAAGGAAACAGTCAACAAAACTAAGAGGCAACCTACAGAATGGGAGAAGATACTTGCAAATGACATTAAAGATAAAAGGTCGGTATCCAGGATCTATAAAGAACTTCTCAAGCTCAACACTCAAAAACAAATAATCCAGTCAAAAAATGAGCAGAAGACATGAACAGACAATTCTCCAAAGAAGACATACAGATGACTAACAGACACAGGAAAAAATGCTCAATATCACTAGCTATCAGGGAAATACAAATGAAAACCACAAAGAGATACCACCTTTAACATCAGTTTAGTATGGCAAAAATTAATAAGACAGCAAACCACAAATGTTGGTGAGGATGTGGAGAAAGGGAACCCTCTTAAACTGCTAATGGGAATGTAAGTTGGTGCAGCCACTCTAGAAAACAGTATGGAGGTTCCTCAAGAAGTTAAAAATAGAGCTAGTCTACGACCCAGCAATGGACTACTAGGTAGTTATCCCAAAGATACAGATGTAGTGAAAAGAAAGGGCACATGCATCCCAATGTTCATAGCAGCAATGTCCACAATAGCCAAACTGCAGAAGGAGATGAGATGCCCTTCAACAGACAAATGGTTAAAGAAGATGTGGTCCATATACAGAATGTAAATACTACTCAGCCGGCAGAAAGGATGACTACCCACCACTTACATCAACATGAATGGAACTGGAGGGGATTATGTTAAGTAAAATAAGTTAAGCAGAGAAAGGTAATTATTATATGCTTTCACTCATACGTGGAACATAAGTAATAGCACAGAGGACCACAGGGGAAGGGGAGAAAAACTGAAGGGGGAAAAATCAGAAAGGGAGACAAACCATGAGAGACTATGGACTCTGAGAAACAAAGTGAGGGTTTCAGAGAGGAAGGAAGTGGGAATTGAGGAGGGCACATGTTGTGATGAGCACTGAGTGTTTTGGTTTTTTTTTTTTTTTAAGATTTTATTTATTTATTTGAGAGTGGGAAGAAGAGAGAGTATAAGCAGGGGGAGGGGCAGAGGGAGAGGGAGAAGCAGACTCCCCTGCTGAGCAGAGAGTCTGACATAGGGCTTGATCTCAAGACCCTGGGATCATGACATGAGCCAGAGGCAGATGCTTAACCAACTGAGCCACCCAGGCACAGCACTGGGTGTTATGAACAACTAATGAGTCATTGAACAATACATCAAAAACTAACAATGCACTATATAACTGAACATAATAAAAAAAGAAAAAATAAGAAATCCCCATTTTGAAAGGGCCCTAAAGCAGCCACACTCATCTGTTGAGTAAGTATGAGGAGGTGTGGATCTTAAGTGAAAACATTTGTCCTATTCTGCTGACAAACATTAGGTCAAAGACGACACTGGGGACTCTTGTCCTCACATGTTTTTGTTCCCTAATGGGCTTTATGATCACATTCCTTATAGCCTAGAGTGTATTTTGGGGCTAAAACTTTTTTAAAGACATAATGTAGCAGTAGAATTCTGTATACTAACAAGAGGTTTGGTGCCACAGCTAAGAACAGTAACAGAATCTTCTTCCCTCTTACAGTCATCCTCAATGCCATTCTCAAAAAACTAGGTCTCTTGTTTCTTCTTTCCTGCCTTTCCCTCCACTCTCCCCCCTTCCCTTCTTTCCCCTCCTCCCTCTCTCTGTCTTTCTGTAGGACTCAGATCCCCTTATTACTATGTTTGCTTTGCATGTCCCTGTCACAACAAAGTCTAGATAAATGGACAAAATATCTTAACTTCTGGGGTGTCTGGGTGGCTCAGTGGGTTAAAGACTCTGCCTTTAAGTTTTTTAAAACTTACAGGAGGAGTCAAGACTGCAGAGAAGTAGCAGGCTGAGATAACATCGGGTCACAGGAGTTCAGTTAGATAATTATCAAACCATTCTGAACACCTACAAATCCAACAGGAGGTCAAAGAGAAGAGGAGCAATTCTAGGAACAGAAAACTGACCACTTTCTGAAAGGTAGGACCTGCTGAGAAGTGAATTTGAAGCAACAGGGAGATATACTGCTGGGGGAGGGACCAGCTCCCAGCAAGCAGTGGAGCAAGAGAGTACAAAATCAGAACTTTTAAAAGTCTGCTCCACTGAGGGACATTGCTCCAGAGGATAAGAGGGGGTGGAGCCCACACAGGGTCAGCATGGTCTCAGGATCCATGGGGTCACAGAAGGATCAGGGGTGTCTGAGTGTAGCAAAGCTCACAGGTATTAAGCCGGCTACAAAGACAAAGCCAAGGAGTGAGCTCTCAGCTGGAGGTTACCTTAAATTGTGATCCATGGCACAGTAAGGCCACTGCTCTTTGAGCAGGGACCCCACAAGTGGCAGATCCGGGGAGCAGCAGAAATCTGCTGGGTTTGGAGACTCCAGATGGGGCTGTGTGCCAGAAATAGAAACACTCCATCATAGGCCGGGTGAGCTTGGAGTGCGGCCAGAGAGCAGGGAGACAGGGGTAATTGAGCTCTTTTCTCCAAAGGTGCACTAAGGAGTGGGGCCTGAGCTCTAGACTCCTGCAGGCCAGAGGTCGAGAGACCGCCATTTTCATTCCCGTCCTCCAGAGCTGTACAGAAAGTGTTCAGGGAACAGAAACTCCTGAGAGTGAACCCAAGCCCTGGCAAGGGCCCCTGGCAAGGGCAGTGCAATTCCACCTCAGGCACAGACACTTGAGAATCACAGCAACAGGCCCCTCCCCCGGAAAAGCAGCACGAAATCCAGTCAGGACCAAGCTCACTGGTCAAGGAGAATAGCAGAATTCCAGAGGAGGGGAAAGCAAAGCATGGAATTCATGGCTTTCTCTCCATGACTGTTTAGTCTTACAACATTAATTAAATTTTTTAAATTTTATTTTTGTTCTTATTCCAATTTTTTTAACTTTTGCTCTTTCCTCTTTTAATGTTTTTTTAACTAGTTTATCTTAACAGTACCTTTCTTTTAAAAAAATCTTTTTGAACCTTCATTATTATAGTCATATTTTATCCTTCATTGTATCTAACTTTGTTTTTTGTATATGTATAGGGTTTTTCCTTCTAAAAAACTTTGGGATACAACTTCTTCTAATAGATCAAAATATACCCTAAATCTAGCAATGTAGCACAGGGCTTTGTTCTAGTCTCCAGCCTGAGCAAATTCTCTCCACTTTCTTTTTCTCTCTTTTCCCAAACAACTTATCTTATCAACTCCTTTTTCAGAATTTTTAAAAAATTTTCATCTTTACTCATATTCCATCCCTTCCTCGTGTTTACCTATGTGTGTGTGTGTGTGTGTGTGTGTATTCTTTCTTTAAAATTTTGGAAGTTAGCTTCTTCTAAGAGACCAAAATACACCCAAAATCAAGTGGGTGGCTCTGTTCTATTCACCAGTCTAATATATATTTTTTCTTTAATTTTAACTTCTTTTTACCTCCTTTCCTCTCCCCATGATTTGGGGTCTCTTCTGATTATAAAACACATTTTTCTGGGGTCTTTGCCACCCTTTTAATATTTTATTCTCTCATCCATATACTCTTACCTGGATAAAATGACAAGGCGGAAAACCCAGAACAACAACAACAACAACGAAAAAAAGAGGCAGTACCAATGGATAGGGACCTAATCAATACATACATGGGTAATATATCAGATCTAGAGTATTGAATGACGATTCTCAAGGTGCTAGCTCAGCTTGAAAAAGGCATGGAAGTTATTACAGAAACAAGTCTGGAGAAATAAAAACCCTTTCTAGAGAAATGAAAGAACTAAAATTTAACCAAGTTTAAATCAAAAAAGCTATTAATGAGGTGCAATTAAAAATGTAGGCTCTTATTGCTAGGATAAATGAGGCAGAAGATAGAACTCATGATCTAGAAGACCAAATGATGGGGAATAAAGAAGCTGAGCAAAAGAGAGACAAACAACTACTGGATCACAAGGGGGAGAATTCGAGAGATAAGTGATACCATAAGATGAAACAATATTAGAATAATTGGGTGGGATTCCAGAAGAAGAAGAAAGAGAGAGGGGGGTAGAAGGTATATTTGCACAGATTATACTAGAGAATTTCCCTAATATGGAAAGGAAACAAGGATCAAAATCTAATCAATCTATCAATCAACAATCAATAAAAATAGGTCCATACCCCATCATCTAATAATAAAACTTACAAGTCTTAGTGACAAAGAAAAAATCCTGAAAGCAGCTCCCAACAAGAAGTCTGTAACATACAATGGTAGAAATATTAGATTGGCAGCAGACTTATCCACAGAGACTTGGCAGGCCAGAAAGAACTGACATGATATAGTAAGAGCACTAAATGAGAAAAACATGCACTCAAGAATACTGTATCCAGCTAGGCTATCACTGAAAATAGAAGGAGAGATAAAAAGCTTCCAGGACAAACAAAAACTAAAAGAATTTGTAAACACCAAACCAGGCCTACAGGAAATATTGAAAGGGTCCTCCAAGCAAAGAGAGAGCCTAAAAGTAGTAGACCAGAAAGGAACAGAGACAATATACAGTGACATACACCTTACAGGCAATAAAATAGTAGTAAATTCATATCTCTCAATAGTTATCCTGAAGTAAATGGGCTAAATGTCCCAATCATAAGACACAGGGTATCAGAATGGATAAAAAAAAAAAAAAAAAAAAACCCATCAATATGCTGTCTACAAGAAACTCATTTTAGACCCAAAGACACCTCCAGATTTAAAGTGAGGGGGTGGAAAACCATTTACCATGTTCATGGACATCAAAAGAAAGCTGGGGTGGCAATCCTAATATCACATCAATTAGATTTTAAGCCAAAGACTATAATAAGAGATGAGAAAGGACACTATATCATACTTAAAGTGTCTGTCCAAACAAGAAGATCTAACAATTTTAAATATCTATGCCCCTAACATGGGAGCAGACAACTCTATAAACCAATTAATAACAAAATCAAAGAAACACATCAACAAGAATACAATAATTGTAGGGGACTTTAACACCCCCCCTCACTGAAATGGACAGATCATCCAAGCAAAAGATCAACAAGGAAAGAAAAGCCTAAAGGACACACTGGACAAGATGGACATCACAGATATATTCAGAACATTCCATCCCAAAGCAATAGAATACACATTCTTCTCTAGTACACATGGAACATTCTCCAGAAGAGATCACATCCTGGGTCACAAATCAGGTCTCAACTGCTACCAAAAGATTGGGATCATTCCCTGCATATTTTCAGACCACAATGCTCTAAAGCTAGAACTCAATCACAAGAGGAAATTTGGAAAGAACCCAAATGTATGGAGGCTAAAAAGCATCCTACTAAAGAAAGAATGGGTCAACCAGGAAATTAAGAAGAATTGAAAAAAAAAATCATGGAAACAAATGATAATGAAACACAACTGCTCAAAATCTGTGGGACACAGCAAAGGCAACCCCGAGAGGAAAATACATAGCAATAGAAGCCTTTCTCAAGAAACAATAAAGGTCTCAAATACACAACCTAACCCTACACCTAAAGGAGCTGGAGAAAGAACAGCAAAGAAAGCCTAAACCCAGTAGGAGAAGAGAAATAATAAAGATTAGAGCAGAAATCAATGAAATAGAAACCAAAAGAACAGTAGAACAAATCAAAGAAACTAGGAGCTGGTTCCTTGAAAGAATTAATAAGATTGATAAACCCCTGGCCAGACTTATCAAAAAGAGAGAAAGGGACCCAAATAAATAAGATCATGAATGAAAGAGGAGAGATCACAACCAACACCAAAGAAATACAAACAATTATAAGAACATATTATGAGCAACTATATGCCAGCAAATATGACAATCTGGAAGAAATGGATACATTCCTAAAGTCGAATAAACTAACAAAACTGAACCAGAAAGAAATAGAAAATTTGAACAGACCCACAACCAGTAAGGAGATTGAAGCAGTCATCAAAAATCTCTCAACAAACAAGAGCCCAGAGCCAAACGGCTTCCCAGGGGAATTCTAACAAGCACTTAATGAAGAATTAATACCTATTCTCCTGAAACTGTTCCAAAAAATAGAAATGGAAGGAAAACTTCCAAACTCATTTTCTGAGGCCAGCATTAGCTTTGTCCCCAAAACAGACAAAGACCCCATCAAAAAAGAGGATTACAGACCAATATCCTTGATCAACACAGATGTGAAAATTCTCACCAAAATACTAGCCAGTAGGATCCAACAGTTCATTAAAAGGATTATTCACCACGACCAAGTGGGATTTATTCCTGGGCTGAAGGTTGTTTCAATATCCACAATCAATCAATGTGACATAATACATTAATAAAAGAAAGAATAAGAACCATATGATACGGGGCACCTGGGTGGCTCAGTGGGTTAAGCCGCTGCCTTCGGCTCAGGTCATGATCTCAGGGTCCTGGGATCGAGTCCCGCATCGGGCTCTCTGCTCGGCAGGGAGCCTGCTTCCCTCTCTCTCTCTCTCTGCCTGCCTCTCTGTCTACTTGTGATCTCTCTCTGTCAAATAAATAGATAAAATCTTTAAAAAAAAAGAACCATATGATACTCTCAATAGATGCTAAAAAAGCATTGGACAAAGTACAGCATCCTTTCTTGATCAAAATTCTTCAAAGTGTAGGGATAGAGGGTACATAGCTCAATATCATCAAAGCCATCTATGAAAAACCCACAGCAAATATCATTCTCAATGGGGAAAAACTGAGAGCTATTCCACTAAGGTCAGAAACATGTCAGGGATATCCATTATTACCACTGCTATTCAACATAATACTAGAAGTCCTAGCCTCAGCAATCATACAACAAAAAGAAATTAAAGGCATCCAAATTGGCAAAGAAGAAGTCAAAGTATCACTCTTTACAGATGATATGATACTTTACAATTGTACCCAAAACCATAAGATACCTAGGAATAAACCTAACCAAAGAAACAAAGAATCTATACTCAGAAAACTATAAAATACTCATGAAAGAAATTGAGGAAGACACAAAGAAATAGAAAAACATTCCATGCTCATGGATTGGAAGAACAAATACTGTGAAAATGTCTATGCTACCTAAAGCAATCTACACATTTAATGTAATCCCTATCAAAATAAGATTAATTTTTTTCAAAGAAATGGAACAAATAATCCTCAAATTTATATGGAACCAGAAAAGACCTCGAATAGCCAGAGGAATGTTGAAAAAGAAAGCCAAAGTTGGAGGCATCACAATTCTGGACTTCAAGCTCTATTACAAAGCTGTCATCATCAAGACAGTATGGTACTGGCACAAAAACAGACACATAGATCAATGGAACAGAATAGAGAGCCCAGAAATAGACCCTCAACACTATGGTCAAGTAATCTTTGACAAAGCACGAAAGAATGTCCAGTGGAAAAAAGAGAGCCTCTTCAACCAGTGGTGTTGGGAACATTGGAGAGCCACATGCAGAAAAATGAAATTGGACCATTTCCTTACAACACACATGAAAATAGACTCAAAATGGATGAAGGACCTCAATGTGAGAAAGGAATCCATCAAAATCCTTAAGGAGAACACAGGCAGCAACCTCTTCGACCTCAGCCGCAGTTACTTCTTCCTAGGAACATTGTCAAAGGCAAGGGAAGCAAGAGCAAAAATGAACTATTGGGACTTCATCAAGATCAAAAGCTTTTGCACAGCAAAGGAAACAGTTAACGAATCCAAAAGACAACTGACAGAATGGGAGAAGATATTTGCAAACGACATATCAGATAAAGGGCTAGTATCCAAAAATCTATAAAGAACCTATCAAATTCAACACCCAAAGAACAAATAATCCAATCAAGAAATGGTCAGAAGACATGAACAGACATTTCTGCAAAGAAGACATCCAGATGGCCAACAGACACGTGAAAAAGTGCTCCACATCACTTGGCATCAGGGAAATACAAATCAAAACCACAATGAGATACCACCTCACACCTGTCAGAATGGCTAAAATTAACAAGTCAGGAAATGACAGATGCTGACCAGGATGGGGAGAAAGGGGAACCCTCCTATATTGTTGGTGGGAATGCAAGCTGGAAAGCAGCATGGAGGTTCCTCAAAAAGTTGAAAATAGAGCTACCCTACAACCCAGCAATCGCACTACTGGCCATTTATACTAAAGATACAAATGTAGTGATCCAAAGGGGCACGTGCACCCAAGTGTTTATAGCAGCAATGTCCACAAGAGCCAAACTATGGAAAGAACCTAGATGTCCATCAACAGATGAATGGATAAAGAAAAAGTGGTATACATATACAATGGAATACTATGCAGCCATCAAAAGAAATGAAATCTTGCCATTTGCAACAATGTGGATGGAACTAGAGGGTGTTATGCTGAGCAAAGTAAGTCAGTCAGAGAAAGACAATTATCATGTGATCTCCCTGATATGAAGAATTTGTCAGGGGTGCCTGAGTGCCTCAATGGGTTAAAGCCTCTGCCTTCAGCTCAGGTTATGATCCCAGGGTCCTGGGATCAAGTCCCACATCAGGCTCTATGCTCAGTGGGGAGCCTGCTTCCTCCTCTCTCTCTGCCTGCCTCTCTGCCTACTTGTGATATCTGTCAAATAAATAAGTAATGGGGTCTTGGGGAGTAGGGAAGGAAAAAAATGAAACAAGATGGGATTGGGAGGGAGACAAACCATAAGAGACTCTTAATCTCACAAAACAAACTGAGGGTTCCTGGGGGGGTGGGGAGTGGAGGAGGGAGAGGATGGTTGGCTTATGGACATTGGGGAGGGTATGTGCTATGGTGAGAGCTATGAAGTGTGTAAACCTGGCGATTCACAAGCCTGTACCCCTGGAGCTAATAATACATTATATGTTAATAAAAAATAAAAAATTATGGGGCACCTAGGTGGCTCAGTGGGTGAAAGCCTCTGCCTTCGGCTCAGGTCATGATTCCAGGGTCCTGGGATCAAGCTCCATATCAGGCTTTCTGCTCAGCAGGGAGCCTGCTTCCTCTTCTCTCTCTGCCTGCCTCTCTGCCTGCCTCTCTGCCTACTTATAATCTCTGTCTGTCAAATAAATAAATAAAATCTTTTAAAATAAATAATTAATTAATTAATTAATTAAATTTATTTTGTGAAAACAAATGAAAAAAATTTTCAAAAAATGAAAAAAAAAAGAAAAGAAGAACAACAACAACAAAAAATCTTCTGCCTTTGGCTCAGGTCATCTTCCCCAGGTCCTGGGATTGAGCCCCATATCGGGCTCTCTGCTCCTCAGGGAGCCTGCTTCCTCTTCTCTCTCTCTGCATGCCTCTCTGCCTACTTGTGATCTCTGTCAAATAAGTAAATAAATAAAATCTTTTAAAAATATATCTTAACTTATCCTATCTAGCTTTACTCCCTTCTGGGTACATATCACAATCAAGGAATGGACAGTTTTGGAATGTTTCCACCACAGTCTCTGGGGTGTGACCACCTGGGGTAGAATCAGTTCTGCCATTTCTTAGTTTGGGACATTGAGCCAATCCTTTAACAACACTAAAGCTAGGAAACATCCTGTATAAAATGAGGCTTTTATAGGTATCCACCTGATGAGGTTTTTTTGCATTTTGGGACAAAATGCATACAATATCTCATTTTGCTTGGCACAAAAGAATCATTTAGCATCTCTATAACTGGGAAGGCCTAGGAAGTAAATTTTTAAAAAACATTTTAAGAGAGAGGCACCTGAGTGGCTCAGTTGGTTAAGCATATGCCTTAGGCTCAGGTCATGATCCTGGGGTCCTGGGATGGAGCCCCACTTCAAGAGGATCTTTGCTCAGCCAGGAGCCTGCTTCTCCCTCTTCCTCTACCCCTTCTTCTCCCTCTACTCCTCCCTCTCCTTCTATCCCTCCCTTTCTCTCTGTCCCCTCCTCCCTGCCTCCTGCTCTCTCTCACTTCTCTGTCAAATAAATAAATAAAATCTTTAAAAACATATATATTAAGAGCGATTTTTTCCCTAAAAAATCAAAGAACTACAAATTCAACTTCTTGACAGTAATATAGTGATCACTTAGTATAAAATTTTACTGCCATTCCTAAACTATAACAGAAAATGACTGAGTTTTCTATAGAAAACATCTGTTATTTTGATACTCAATAGTCACAACGACTTTGAAACTAAAAGTTTCCAGTGATGTATTACTCGAGTCTACAACCAATGTACTTTGAGCTAATTTTTGAGATAATCTCTCAATTTCTTTCACTGAAAGAGTATACACTCTCCTGGATGGAATATTTTAAAAGTCGAATTCCAAATTCTAAGCCCTTGAATAAGACCCAGGTGTTTCGTCTAGCTTACCTAGCTTGTAACACTACCCCATGCACTTAAATATGCTATGAATGTTTCCTTAAGTTGCATTTATCCAGGAAAAATATTAATTCTCCTTCTGGTTCACCTACTTCCATTTTAATGTCGTAGTTCTCGCCGAGGACGCTCTGGATGAGCTCTTTGATGGTCTGGTCGGAGGCCAGCTGGGCCTCCGACTGCAAGGAGGCGATGATCTCCTCTATGGAAGTCGGGATCACTCGCACCGGCTGAGCCGCCGGCCGGGCGGCCTCCCGCGAGCCGCCCAGCCGGATGCTCCCCTGCTGGCTTTCGGAAACCGACCGGAGCGGTCGGCTGGCTAAGGCCCCGCTCAAGGAGAGGGTGTGAGCCCTGGCTCTCCTCCGCCGGCCGCCCGCCTCCGCGTCACCCTCCGGGCTGGAAATGGAGCTGCCGGTCCTCGGTTTGGCCTGGCGGGCCTCTGCGGGCGGAGCCGTGCCCTCTTTCACGCCGCGCTCCCGGCCGGGGTGCGGGACGGGCTTGGGGCCCGTGGGCCGCGGGCTCCTCCGGCCCAGGCGCGCCCCCGGCCTCTCCCTTGCCGCAGGGGGCAGCATCAGGACTAACGGTCTGGACGTGCCAGCCCTGGAAGCGATGACCGGCGGCTTTTTCTGGGGCGGGTGCCGGAGGAACGCAGAGCTCCGCAAGTAGAAGTCCTGGGGGCGAAACCGCCGGGTCTTTCCCGGAGCGGCCTCCTCGCTCGGGGCCGGGGGCCGCGCTGCGCCTCGGGGCGCCTGCTGCCGGAGGGCCACAGTGAGGGTCGTAGGGCCTTTAGCTCGAGGGGACCCTGATGGCTTTTGGGGTCCATCGTAGGCGGCGCTGCCCTTCTCCCCAGGAGGGGCAGGGCCCGGGGCCTGGAGGCCACACACTGGGGCTTCATCCACAGCCGGCTTGGGGGCCAACTTCTGCTGGAATTGGAGAAGATCCTTTTTAGTTTCCTGTCGAATCCTCTCAAGCTCTTTAAAGATGTAGGATTCTTCTTTGTATTTCAGTCCAAAATGCTTCGAAACTGCGGACATCTTGGCTAATTTGTCCTGTGAAATAACGACAATGTATTACATATCTATAACAAAACTCATGTCGATAAATACGAGTCAAACTCAAAAAAAAGCCTCTTAAGGTACAACGCTCGGTGTGCTCCCAGGGGCACAAGTGGGTAGTATTAGTTTATGTCATTTTAAATCCAACTATTGGCCTTTTCACAGGAACCACGGAAAACCTTTAAAGCAGTAACCTTTTTACAGTAGGAATTTCTGAAACTCCGATTGGTTTTAACATTTTTTTTTAAGATTTTATTTTATTTATTTGACAGTGAGAGAGAGAGATCACAAGTAGGCAGAGAGAGAGGAGGAAGCAGGCTCCCTGCGGAGCAGAGGGCCCGATGCGGGGCTCGATCCCAGGACCCTGAGATCATGACCTGAGCCGAAGGCAGCGGCTTAATCCACTGAGCCACCCAGGCGCCCGGTTTTAACATTTCTTTAGACTAAAATGTAATGTCCCAATTCCAGACAAGACAGACAGGCAGAGAGAATCTAAAGAAACCCTAAGAGAGAATAGAGACCATCCATTGATTGGAAGCTAGCCCACGAACAGATTTTACAATTGCTCCAAATTTTTCAAAGATACAAATTTGTACCAGCAATTTTAAAATGAGACATTTTCACATAAAATTCCAGATAAATAGGTTCTCTGGGGAGGAAAAAAAAAGAAAAAAGGAAGGCTCTGGCAACGCAAGGACCAAATCCCTACTCTTGGGGCAAGATGGCAGTTTCCTCTTCCTTCTCCAACTGGTGGTGGGTGTCTCCATCCCTCCTCCAGCCCACTTCCCTCAATATGCCTCCAGAGCTAAAGCAAACCGTATGACAGGGGCAAGGCCATTCAGCAACAAGGTAGGCTGCAGCCAGATCCTGAGGCCTCGCATGCCAAATATTCGTACTTTTTCTCTTGGCTACTGAAAACCATTCAAAAACTTTTAACAGAATATGGCTTGATAGGATCTGGTGTTTGGGGGATATTGAGTGGAACAAAGAATAAAGGGAGAGAGGCAAAGAAGAATCTCCACAGCTTGAGCATAAGGCCTGGCTGGCATTGGTAATGGAGCAGAGTGAAAACAGAGACATAACAGGTAGAACTGACAGGATCTGGCCAAAGAGAAGGAGTAAATGAAAGTGATTAAAGATCCTTCATAAAATAGGAACTTCAAATCATCTTGATGAAGTCTTCTTCATAGCCAAGTACACAATAAAACCTCTGCTATTCAGTGACTTGTACACTTAAAAATGGTTAAAATGGCAAAATTTTATGTTATGTGTATTTATTAACCTGGTATTCAGCAGGGCCAGTTCATCTATGATCCTTAAGTAGATTTTTAGATCCTGAGAGATCTGAGGTCATTAACAAAAGCCAGGCTAACAGGAAATATAAATAGAGAAGGGCCCAATTACAGATTCTTTGGTAGGTGGGATTCGTCTCTGGGAAGTGGGATGAGTAGGAGCAACAGAGAGGAAAATGGGAAGAGTTCCACAGAAACCAAGAAGAAGGGAATTTTGAGAAATAAGGGTTAAACAATGAAAATAAAAGCAGAAAATAATGAATTAGAAAAACTAATTTGTGTATTTTTAGGAAGCCCAATGCCAAGGTTCTTTGAAAAAAAATTATAAAGCAGAAACAGGGGCACCTGGGTGGCGCAGTAGATTAATCCTCTGCCTTCAGCTCAGGTCATGATCCCAGGGTCCTGGGATCAAGCCCCACAGGGGGCTCTCTGCTCAGCAGGGAGCCTGCTTCCCTGTCTCTCTGCCTGCTGCTCTGCCTACTTGTGATCTCTCTCTCTATCAAATAAATAAATAAAATCTTTAAAAATAATAAAAATAAAGCAGAAACACCTCTGGAATATCACCATTATTTGCAAATATGATTATCTACCTAGAAGATCTAAACCAAAGAACTAGATAGAATTATAATAGATTTCTTTAAGACACTTAAATTTTTTAAGATTTTATACCAAAATCAATAACTTCCTTTAGACCAAAATGATCCATTCAAAAACACAGTGATAAAATTCCATTATAATTTTTTAATGTATCTAGCAATAAACACAATGAGAAACGTACTTAAACTGCATGAATAAATTTTTATAATTACTGAAGGACATAAAAGATGTGACTAAATAGTTAATGTCCCTTGGCGAAAAAAATCAAATATTGTAATTACATAAGGGCTTTCCAAAATACTGTGTTGGTTTAATGCTATCATAATCAAAATCTACAAATTCTATTTGGACTCTGAAAAGTAATTCTGGACTCATTTGAAATAAAAAACAGGATAGATTAGGCAAAATTTGTAAAAGGGAAATGAGGGAGCAGTAATCTAATAAAATAATTAGAACTTACACAGATGTAAGCATTAAACTGGATATACTATTGCTAGAATCATCACGTAGACTGAACAAAAGAATTAAAAACGCTATGAGTTATATTGTAAAAACTGTTAAATTGGCAATAAGAATTATTCAGTAAGTTGTGCTGAGGCAACTGGTAGAGTATTGGATGGGGGGAGGGGGAAATTAGACCTCATTTTATGCCATATACCAAAAAAAGACAGATTTAACACTTAAATGTGGAAAAAATTTTATTTTACTTTGCATTTCTTTGTTTATCATCTTATCCACATTCTTGATTGGACTTACATTAATTCATAACAAAAAGTTATCTTTACAATTATATTTACTCATTTACCATACATTATGGGCAATATGAACAAAACATCCTATTTAGCCTCTAAATATACTCATATTGCTTTTAATATCTAATATCTACTGGCGATTCTCAAACAGAAGTCCCTGCTACGTGGCAGAGCTCTCATATGGGAATCAATAGCACTCTTTCTGTACCCATCTCCACCAATGCCCAGACCTTGAAGAGTTCAGTTCTATCCATAACCAGATTTCATTTTAAAAAGTGAAAATAATATACTGTTTGGTCTTTTTTGCACAATAGTATATGAATATTAGAAATGATTTCTTTTTCTTTTTTAAAGATTTTATTTATTTATTTGACAGAGAGGGAGATCACAAGTGGGCAAAGAGGCAGGCAGAGAGAGAGGGGGAAGCAGGCTCCCCACTGAGCAGAGAGCCCGATGCGGGGCTCGATCCCAGGACCCTGAGTTCAT
The DNA here is from genome assembly GCF_922984935.1 of Meles meles. Taxonomy (NCBI): domain Eukaryota; kingdom Metazoa; phylum Chordata; class Mammalia; order Carnivora; family Mustelidae; genus Meles; species Meles meles. The sequence continues at coordinate 90,955,146 of NC_060071.1, read as the reverse complement.
GACCTGAGCCGAAGGCAGAGGCTTAACCCACTGAATCACACAGGCACCCCTAGAAATGATTTCTAAAACCCTTAAGGAAGTTTCCCTTTTTATAAAACATGCTGTATAATCCTCCTCATAGTGTTTTGGCTATTATTGTTTGCACAGGTGGTAATATGCTCACACTGACACCATCTGCATTTCTTCCTACAAAAGGCTGTAACTGGAAGAGAGCACGGAACAGAGGCACATTAATACTTGATGAGAATCTGACTTGACTCTCCCAACTGCACTTCCCTTTTGTTTCTTAGTTCCTGCTTTGTATTCCCATCCCAACTTCTCTCAGGCTTTTGGTTTGCTATTGAAGTTTATCAAGTATTCATTGTCTCAGTACACTCCTGAGACAATTTCTCAGTACACTCCCTTGAGTTCTTCATAGGAAAGTTGCTCTTCACATGTAAAAATAAACCAATAGGGTATAGAACTTCTACCTTTGACAAGAACTTCTATTGTGTTGTCAAGGTAGGTGATATCTCAATGCTAAATGGGCGGTCCACAAAGCTTAGTGACTTTCCTTCCCCTACCCAACTCTCAACACTACAAAATATGTAAAACGACTTTTAAACATCCAGTCTCATGGGAAAATAACATGTTCCCTTTTTGGGGTAGCAATTTATTAGAAGAAAGAGACCAGTTCTGGTTTGGAGATTTTTTTTTTTTTAAGAGTTTATTTATTCATTTGACAGACAGAGATCACAAGTAGACAGGAGGCAGGCAGGGGGTGGAAGGGAAGCAGGCACCCTGCTGAGCAGAGAACCCCGATGTGGGGCTTGATTCTAGGACCCTGAGATCAGGACCTGAGCCTAAGGCAGAGGCTTTAACCCCTGAGCCAGCCAGGCGCCCCTGGTTTGGAGATTCTTAAGGAAAAATAATGTAACTATCACCAAAAGTATTAAGGTGTCAAGCCTGCTGCTCACAATTCAGGCTAAGTTTACTTTATACTTTAAAATGGGACAGAATGTGCTTGAAATCTTTACAACCTGAGTAGTAATTTCAATAAATTCACTTTCTGCTTCTTCCCCAATTATTGGAACTCTGAACCTTTTCCTTTTTTTCCTCTCCCAGGAGGTTCAGTACCTGATCAGTGAGGTAGTCAGAAAAGCCAAGAGCCAGCATTCTTTCCTCTCCTACAAGGTGTGATGAGACATGAGAATCAAGCTCTCCAACCATAAATGGCTAGAACCCAAAGAGAACAGACTAATGGATTCTCTAGATTCTGGGGCAGGTTGCTCTCTGGTTCTTGCAGATGTTGCCCTTCCTCCTATTGGAATAGAATATCCATACTATGCTCTAGACTTCAACTAAGGTAGAAATGAACAGAGCAGACCACCAGAAAACTTGGTTCTAAGCAACATGGAACCACCTCACATAGGGAAAGGAATCCTTTATATGTTAGGCTTGTTTCCTCAAATTGTTAGACCTCTAAGAATAGAGCCAAAGTGCCAGCTGGTTAGACGGAGGCCTTGACTTCATCTATGTATAGTAATGGGTGCCTCAGTGGGAGGGGTGACACATTAAGAACAAGATTTAGGTTCTCTTGGGTCCATGGCCAAATATCAACTCAATTCGCTTCCTAAATTTCACATCAACATCAACTTCCAATACACACATAAGTTCCAAAAGAAATATCTAAGTCTGGGCGCCTGGGTGGCTCAGTGGATTAAGCTGCTGCCTTCAGCTCAGGTCATGATCTCAGGGTCCTGGGATCGAGCCCCGCATCGGGCTCTCTGCTCCGCAGGGAGCCTGCTTCCTCCTCTCTCTCTGTCTGCCTCTCTGCCTACTTGTAATCTCTCTCTCTGTCAAATAAATAAATAAAATCTTTAAAAAAAAAAAAAAAAAAGAAAAGAAATATCTAAGTCCAAAGAAAGTCTATCACATCTAGTAAAATCTTCACATTGCAAGGAAAATAAAAATATTCTGAAAACAACTACTTATTTTTGAAATAGCAGTGGTAGAAGTGAGACCTGTTTTTGCACTGATTATAATTTATGAAAAAGCTTAATAGATAATTATGATCATTTTAACAACTTTGCTAAAAGAATAAGATAATCATATTTTTTTCTATTTTTTGATACTTTCTATAGTATTTGTTTTGCTGTCTTTAATCTTAAGCATATCAATAATAGTAACTCACACTTACATTATGCTGGTTAAAAGTTATTCAGAAGCCCATAGAAATGTCAAGACTCTAAAAACATTCTACTATGAACACCAGTACCTAGAATATGTCCATAGCCTTTGTGATATACATACATACAAACATAAATACAAAACAGGTAATGGAACAATGAAACATCTCCCTGCCTTTTTCTTCTCCCCATATTCTGTCTTTCCTTCTTGAACATCCTTCATCTAATTTGCTCAAATAGCCAAAACAGGAAAATAAAAGAATTTTATTATTATTATCACCATGTTTTTGACATGTTTAATGTTGCATGCTCTCAATTTCAAAAGTAATTTGTTGGAGTTCCACTTCTACATCTATAGAAAATCCCCCACTAATAACAGTTGATAAACTCTGGGAAAAATATAAAAAATAAATACCTGAGGATTCTTCGACGGAAACAAAAGCAGGCAGACTGTGGAAGAGAGTAGACACTTGTGGAAACACCAGTCTGGAGGTAAGTTTCCAGGTATATTGTAGAATTATAGAATGGCATAGTGCAGGTGGCAAAAACTTTGATAGAAAAAACCCTTCATCATTCTGGCCAGACAAATCAAAGAAAAGACCGCTGGCAACAACCACCACTGAGGAGTGAGCAAAAAGTCCCAAAGGAGAGAGAGCCAGAGAAGGTAATCCCCCAATTCTGTATCTAAACCCTGTACAAGTCTAGACTGACCTCTGAACTGTGCATATATAGGACAAACTGAAAGCAGCACAATAATGGCTTAAAGAGCTAAAGTGAAATTTAGTTGAACTTAACTTCCAATCATAGAGAGTCAGATGGAGCTTACAGTGAGTGTAACCTGGTGAATTGCCCGCCAAATGAAAAACATCAACATTCTTCAGAGGCATATAGCAGAATCCACAGTCTACACAACAAAACATTAACAACATCCAGGATATAATAAGAAAAATAATTACTCAGCATAAAAAGATCCAGGAAAATGTGACTCATTCTCAAGGACAAACATAATGAACAGACAGCAGTCCAGAGACAACACAAAAGTTGAAATTATTAAACAAGGCCTTTAAGGAAGGAAACTATTATAACTATGTTTAATGAAGTAAAGAGAGATAGGCTAATGAGGAATGAGGAATAAAATGAGGAATAAAAAGATAGAAAGTCTTAGGATAGACATAAAAATGAAAAAATAGAAATTTTATATCTGAAAAATACAATACTTTCAATAAAAATTGGACTAACAGAATGGAGAAGTCAGAGAAAAGAGTCAGTGAACTGGAAGATAAATCAACAGGAATTAGTCAATATTTAAAAGAGAAAGAAGAGAGCTGGGGGGAGGCCGGTGCAGGGAACACCCTCAGAACCCAGTGAAGCAGTATCACAAGTTCCAACATATGGGTAAGCAGTATCCTGAAAAGAGAGGGAGATGGGGTGAAAAAATACTTAAAGAAATAAGTATAAGAAAAACCTCTCAAACCTGAAGAAATACCTAATGAAACCCAGTACATTCCAAGCAGGATAAAACCAATGAAAACCACATGTCAGCTACTGGAAATCAAAGATAAAGATAAAATACTGAGAGCAGAGAGAGAAAAACAATACATTATTTATAGGGAAGCAATTCAAATGACAAAAACTTCCCATTAAAAACCACTGAAGGGGCACCTGGGTGGCTCAGTGGGTTAAGGCGCTGCCTTCGGCTCAGGTCATGATCGCGGGATCCTGGGATCGAGTCCCGCATCGGGCTCTCTGCTCAGCGGAGAGCCTGCTTCCCTTCCTCTCTCTCTGCCTGCCTCTCTTGTGATTTCTCTCTGCTAAATAAATAAATCTTTAAAAAAAAAAAAAACCACTGAAACCAAAAGACAGTGAAACAAGATTTGTAATATGCTTAAAAGGCAAATAACTATCGACAAAGAATTATGTATCTAACAAGCATATTCTTTAAAAATATGAAAGCAATATGAAGACATATTCAGACACAGGGAAGCTGAAAGAATTGCTCACCAGCAGACTAGAAAACTGTAAGAAATAATATGAATTAGAATGAGTTTAAAATACCATTTTTTAGTCTTTTTTTTTTTTCAGTTGTATGAAAACCAAATTGTCTTGTGGGGTGTTTGTATACATAGATGCAACACACATGACAAGAACCAAAAAGACCAGGATAGGGTCGGTACGGTCACTTTGGTTGTAAGAGTGCTACATTTTATGTGAACTAGTTTGACATTAACTCCAGACTGTGAAATGTTAAGAATGTATATTGTAATTCCAAGGGAAACAGTTTTTTAAAGCCATACAAGGAAGTGTCACAAAAAAATCAATAGACAATAAAATGGAATACAAAAATATTAAATCTTAGAAAATATTTTAGACTAAATAATAATGGAAATACAACATATCAAATGTGTGAGATGGAGCTAAAATAGTGCCTAAAAGGAACAGTACAGCTTAAATTCTTAAATCAAAAAGAAGGTCTAAAATCAATAAACTAAGGTTCTACTTTAAGAATCTAAAAAAAGAGGAGTAAAGTGTACCCAAGATAAATATAAGGATATAAGAACATAAATCAATCAAACAGAAAATGGAAAAAAAATTGAGAAAATAAGCCAAGAACTGGTTTTTCAATAACATCACAAAATTCTTTGAGAAAACCCCTACCTAGACTGTTTAAGAATAAACAAGAGAGAAAAAAAATCACTAATATCAAGAGTAAGAAAGTGCTTTTAACTACAGGTCCTAAAGATATGAAAGGATAATAAGAAACTATAACAAACAACTTTATAGCAACAAATCTAACAATTTAGAAAAAAATGGTCAAATCTCTGAAATTTTCAATTTATCAAAATTAACATAAGAAACAGAAAATCCTAATAGTCCTATATTAAATAAGCTTATTCATTACCAAAATTCTTACCACAAAGACACTTCCAGCTACAGGTGGTTCTCTCAAGTAGTCAAGAAAGAACACCAAACTTACACAAGTGTTTTCAGAAAATATGGTAACATTTTGAGACGTACATAACTATAATACTAAACCTCACAAAAGCATTTTTTTTTAAAGGGAAATGCTTTTTCCCTATATTCATGAGGACATCCCTCATGAATATAGATCCAGAAATCTTTATTTTTTAAAGATTTTATTTATTTATTTGACAGACAGACATTACAAGTAGGCAGAGGGTCAGGCAGAGGGAGAGAGAGGGAAGCAGGCTCCTCGATGAGCAGAGAGCCCAATGCGGGGCTCAATCCCAGGACCCTGGGATCATGACCTGAGCGGAAGGCAGAGGCTTTAACCCACTGAGCCACCCAGGCGCCCTTAGATCCAGAAATCTTAAGTAAAATATTAGTATATCAAATCCAGAAGTATATTTTTAAAAGGTATAATATATACTGATCATAAAGAGTTTATCTCAGGGCTGAAAATTTGATTTAACACTTGAAAATCAACACAGTTCACTGTATGAATAGAAAACAGAAGAAAATATATGATCATTTCAATGGATAGTAGAAAACCATTTGACAAAATCCAACACCCATTCATGATAATAATAAAGAAAAATTGTGCAAATATGTTTCATAGGGAACATCAGTCTGATTAAGATAATTTACAAAAAATATACAGCTAACATTATATTTCTGCTCTCCCACTAAAACTGAAAATTAGGCAAAAGTGTCAAAACTCTTTTTTTAAATTGTTCATTGTAACATTGTTAATGAAAGCAAGTAGGTGGACCTTTATATCCATTAACAAAATACTAAAAAGTACCTCAACTCTTACCACATCTAGTCATCATTGTACCGGAGGTCCTAGCCATTGCAATATGGCAAGGAAAAGAAATAAAAGGAATAAATTATAAAGGAAAAAGTAAAAGTGTTCTTATTTGTAGTAACATGATTTTTAGGTCAACAATTCCAAGGAATCTACAAAACAATCCCTAGTTGTCTACAAGTGACTTATCAATGTTGTATGAAACACGCTAACATACAAAATCAACCATATTTTAATATGTTAGTATCAAACCACTGGAAAGTAATACCCAAAAAGACATTAAATTCTTGAGAATGAGTCCAAAGAAAGATGTCCAAAATCTCTACACTGAAAATTACAAAACATTGCTAAGAGAAATTAAAGACCTACATAAAATTCCAAACCATGTTTGTTAACTAGAAGACTCAACATTGTTTAAAATAGCAATTATCCCCATATAGATTTATAGATCCCATGCAATTCCAATCAAAATTCCGCCAGGCTTTTTTTTTTTTTTTTTTTTTTACAGAAATTACAAGCTGATTCTAAAATGCATACACAAGTTTAAATAACTTTAAGTCATTAAAATTATTTTTTAAAAAAACTAGAGGACTTACACAATCCAACTTGAAAACTTAATATAAAGCTACAGTAATCGAGGCAAAAGTCCTGGCAAATCATTATGCTGGGTAAAGGAAGCCAGAAACAAAACAGTATATATTGTATGCTTCCATTTATATGAAATTCTAGAATATGCAACTGATTCTATGGTGTCACATAGCAGATCAGTAGCTGGTAGGGGACAGTTAGAGCAGGTGAGAACAGGGATGGATACCAAAGGGAACACAGGAATGGAAAGGTTCAGTTATCAAAAATTTAAATAAAAACTTGGGGGAAAGGAGAGTCAGTTATCTTGACTGTAGTAATTGTTTCAAAGGTGTGTACATCCGTCAAGACTTATCAAACTGTACACATATACATTGTATTGTAATACATTATACTAACTACTAATCTGTATGTTCTCTGCAGTTTATGGAATATAAATTATACCTTTATAAAGCTGTAAACAGGAAAAAACCAATTTGTTGAAATTTTATATTTGAACGTTGAATAATAAAAAGAACTATCGAACTTTAAACTCTTGCAGGGGTAGTTCGCTATAGTTTCACTGTGGATCTGTGGTCTTGGATGCTGGATAATCCTTTTATGAACCCTGCAGTGCCCCACTGCCCACCAAAGAGTTTTTGAGCCACACTCAGAAAACAGCTTCCTATTCCAAAATTAGACACACTGACCTTAGTGGGGGAGATCACCTAAAGGTGTGTAAGGCTTGCCCCCAAACAAAGGTGTGTAAGGCTTGCCCCCAAACAACCCAGCCCCAGTCAAGAGATACCAGGAAAGGTCAGGCAGTTGGAAATTAAATTCCCTCCACTGTGACCTTTCTCCCTTGCCCCATTCCCTCTGGTCCCTTCCTGTCTTTCGCCTTCCTGACTCCTTTTCCTTGCCCCACAGCCTGGTCGTCACAATCTACCTAATCTTTCCGTTCTACCAGGTTTTCACGCTTTCCGAGGGCATCGCAGCCTAGTCTAGACCCAATACCTTCTCCAACCCCAGCCCTATTTTCTACGCTGGTTTTCTCGGAGATTAGTGTGGATTAAAGAGGCAGAACGGGAGACGACGATTGCTCCGCCCAAATATCGCAGCCTCTTCCCACAGCCTCCCAGACGAAGTCACCAGCGCCCCAGTCCGCCTCTCACCCGCCTGCCGGGACGCCTCTGCTCCCATTCAGACGGCGAGAAGGTTGACGGTGCCTCAGCCCGGCGTTATATCCTGCCCGCCTTCCGGGGGCCGAGCAGCCGGGTGGGCTCGGACAGGCTCTACTGGAAGGAAGAACGCGCTCCGTTGCTCGGCAACAAGCCGCGCGTCCTCCTCCGCCTCGCGCCCGCGCTCTGACTCTTGTGGATCCCTCCGCGCTATGGGTCCCAAGCCCGCGGAACCAGCTCCAAGGGCGCCTTTGGACCAGAAACCAAAACTTAAGCTGAGCGGCCTCTGCTTTCTGGTAGGTATACTTGCTAGTTCCAAAGAGCTTCCTGGCCTGGAGTCTCCTAGATCGGCCGTTTATGCCCCTTTAAGCCAACTGCTCACTTGGCACTCACGTTCTTTACGCATTTAAACGAATTATGCTAGAGGCATGAGATTCAGACTTCTGGAGAGTTCCTATTATACTCCTAGATTCAGCATCGTCAGAGTTTCTGATGTCCAAGATAAGAAAGGTTATAAGAAGCAATAACTGGCATTCTCTGTTAAAGTTGAATACACACATACTCTATCACCCATCAATTCCACTCCCAATAGGAACTCATGTAAACATGCACCAAGAAACATGTACATCAATATTCATAGCAGTTTCATTCATGATAGCTAAAAACTGGTAAATAGCCAAATGTCCATCAAAAGTAGGGTGCATAAATTAATTGTGGTATATTCATAAAATGCAATAAAGGATGTGAACAACCTTCATCTGTGGAAAACAACACAAATGAATCTCTATGAGCTAATATGCCAAACATAAGGAGTACACACTATAGATAGAGTCCATTCATATAAGGTTTATTTTATTAATTTTTTATTTGAATTCAATTTAGTTAACATCTAATGCATTATTAGTTTCAGGGGTAGAATTTAGTGACTCATCAGTTGCATATAACACCCAATGCTTATTATATCAACTGCCCTCCTTAATGTCCATCACCCAGTTACCCCATCCCCCTACCTCCCCAACAACTTTCAGATCCTTTCCTATAGTTAAGGGTCTCTTAAGGGTCTCCTATTGTTAAGCTTTTCCTCCCTCTCAGTTTTTTTTTTTTTTTAAGATTTTATTTATTTGACAGAGAGAGATCACAAGTAGACAGAGAGGCAGGCAGAGAGAGAGAGAGGGAAGCAGGCTCGCTGCTGAGCAGAGAGCCCAACACGGGACTCAATCCCAGGACCCTGAGATCATGACCTGAGCCGAAGGCAGCGGCTTAACCCACTGAGCCACCCAGGCGCCCTCAGTTCTTTTTTTTAAAGATTTTATTTATTTATTTGACACACAGAGAGAAATCACAAATAGGCAGAAAGGCAGGCAGGGGGGCGGGGGAAGCAGGCTCCCGGCTGAGCAGAGAGCCCAAAGCAGGACTCCATCCCAGGACCCTGAGATCATGACCTGAGCTGAATGCAGAGGCTTAACCCACTGAGCACCCAGGGGCCCTCCCTCTCTGTTTTTATCTTATTTTGATTTTTCCTTCCCTTCCCCTATGTTCATCTGTTTTGTTTCTTAAATTCCACATGTGAATGAAATCATCATATAAGGTTTAAAAACCAAGACAGCAAAAACTATAGGACTTGTGGATACATGCTCGGCTGCTATATTACAAAAAAAAAAAAAAAAAAGTAATAACAGTAAGAGTCAAAATAGTAGTCATCTTGGGAGTGGAGAAGGTGATGGTGATTGGTGGACATTGCAAGGAGGAATCCCGGGATAGTAGCACTATTCTGCATTTTAACCTTGGTGATGATTGTTTGAGTTTTCTTTTTGTGATAAACCCCGTTTCCTATTTTGTTTATTTTTCTGTGTTATATTTCACTATTATTTTAAAAAACCAAAGAAAATCCAATTAAATGCCATCATGTAAATGAAGGTGTTTTGCTTAGTGCCTGGCATTCAATGGCCCCCAAGTGTTGATTTTATATTCTCTACTTTCTACCAATCTCTCCCTTTCTGAATACTCAGGCAACTAATAGATGAGATCACGGAAGTGGCAGGTAAAATCTTCTGGAAGTCATCCCTGAGACTGATGCTTCCCAGAAATTCAAGATAGAAGAATGTTCTGCAGCACAATTCCCTGGTGCTGGGCCTCGAAGCAGCCCAGCTGTGGAGATGGATGCACTCAGAAATTCTCAGGCCTCCCTGAGGCAGCTCCTGCTCTCCAGACACAGAGCCAGGTAAGGATACCGAGTTTTGCCAACTGTGCCAGTAGTTTTGCTCCCTGGGATTCTGCAACCTCTTCTGTAAAATGGAGATAATAATCTTACCTCAAAGGTTTGTTGCTTTACTCCCCAACATAATGAGTTTAAAATGGTTGCTGAGTGTCCACAAGACGAGAAGCATTTTACAGAGAAAGACCTGCCTTCCCTGAGGTTTCACTACACCCACATCATGTACCACTGCCTTGTGGCTACTCCTTGAGGGCAGCTTCACCCTAAGTGTGGAAGTAAACCCTCCAGACAATAAGTGCATCACTTTCCTTCACTAATTAAAATAATAAGCAAATAACTAAAATGCTTAGTGTGAATTGTTCTTGGTACCATCCTGGATGCTGCATAAAAATAATATATAGGCCATATTCCTAAAATAGAAAAATTTTTAAATTAATGTAGCCCTGAAACATGTTATGGAAACATGTCGGGAAGCAATTTATATGGTAAATAAACATTGTTCATTAATACTTTTATAATACAAAATGGTAATAAGTATTTAGATATTGATACCATAGGATAATACAATCCATGAGCTAGATACTATTAGCTTCATTTTATAGGTAACTTACTGATGTTCAAAGAGATCAAGGATTTACCTTTGATCTCCTAGCTAATAATCAGTTCAGTGCTAGGAACTGTAGGTCTAAATGAAAGATAGAAAGAGAGAGAAAAACAGAGAGAGAGAGAAGGAAGAAGGAGGAAGGGAGAGAAGAAGAGAAAGAGGGAGGGTGGTGGGAGGGAAGAGGGAGAGGAAGGAGGGAAAGAGAGAAAGAAAAAGGCGGAAGAGAAAGAATACTTAGTGATCTAAAGATATTTAAAATTCATTGTTGATACTGTAATGCTTCCGTATGAAAATGTTAATACTCTAGGTTCTGTTTTGTAGAAAAGGGCATTAGACTCAAAGAACAGCATAAAATTACTCAATCATTGAAACACTATGATTTCACCTAAGTTTTTGTCACTCTTAAACCACTACCTACTAGTCCTCTTGTCCTCTGTTTTGGAGCCTCCTATTGGATTCACTGCATAGCGAGTAAAGGAAGACCCAAAAATTCAACTTCCACACCTTCAAAATACCCTCATAGAACAAATTCCAAAGTTCTCCAAAGAGAACGCAAGCCTCTTCATAATTAGGACCTTTCCAAAGGTCTTTTTGGAAAATAAATAATTAAATTTATAACTTGACTTTATATTATGCATCAAAATAAATTCCAACTGGATGCAAGATTTTGTTATACATAAGAGTAGCAGGTATAGATAAGACTTATAAGCATTAAACCATAAAAGGCAGGAACTCTGGTTAAAATATTTTTTTTAAAGATTTTATTTATTTATTTGACAGAGAGATCATAAGTAGGCAGAGAGGCAGGTAGAGAGAGGAGGAAGCAGGCTCCCCGCGGAGCAGAGAGCCTGAGCGGGGCTCGATCCCAGGACCCTGAGATCATGACCTGAGCCGAAGGCAGCGGCTTAATCCACTGAGCCACCCAGGTGCCCCTCTGGTTAAAATATTGATGGATTTTTTAAAAAGTATCTATGTGTTGAAAAATAAGCAGAATTATAATGCAAATGAAAACCTGGTGGAAAACTCACAATATTTATGACAAACATGGGATTAATATTCTTTAGATGAAAAACAGAGAAACACTCAAAATTTTTAATTGGTTGAGGTGTGGAAAGGCAGTTCCCAAAAGAAGAAATATTTATGGCCAGTAGAAATATAAAAACATTCAACTTCAGTAGTAATCTCAGAAATGCAAATTAAAATAATACTATGTAATTTTTGCCAATCAAATTACGAGGTTAGTAATAGAGTTCCTGCATGGGACTGAAGAAATAGGATCACTCCTAGATTTCTTTGTTTGTTTGTTTTTAAAGATTTTATTTATTTGACAGAGAGAAACACAATGAGAAAGGAGCCTGAGCAGGCAGCCCGATGGAAGGCTCTAACCCAGGACCCTGGGATCATGACCTGAGCTGAAGGCAGACACTTAATGACAAGCCACCCAGGCGCCCCTGCTCATAGATTTCTGCTGCCATTTTGCTAGATGTCATTTGCTAGATGACCTTCATTTCTGCACCATTGCCCCGACATTGCCGAAACCCAACTGGAAGCCCAAAGGCAAGGAAAACTGGACAGTATGTGCAGAGAACAGAGGCAGAGAATTGAGTAGAAAGAAGAGGGGGCTAGAGAGAAAAACAGAGAATAACCAGAAAAGTCTACTACCCAAAGTTGCCTGTACTGCTTTAATCCACAGACACTAACGTCCTAAAACAGCTTCTCCTGTCTTAAGGTCTGCCCCCCACTCTCCATCCCCCCACCCCCCCATTGCTTACCCTCAGCCTTCTCCTAACACCCTGCTCACCCTTCTTACCCCTAGGTGATCTACTTAACATACTTTAGGCCTCCCTCCTAACCCTAAACTCTGACTTGATTCTAACATCTGAGCTTATGGAGTTCAGAAAGGGACCTGTGGGAAGCCACCCATCATCCTTCCCTGGGGTGCCTCAAAAGTCTGGCGCCGGGCCTGATCTCAGGGTTGTTGTTTTTTTTAAATATTTTATTTATTTGACAGAGAGAAATTACAACTAGGCAGAGAGGCAGGTAGGGGGAGAGGAGGAAGCAGGCTCCCCGCGGAGCAGAGAGCCCGATGTGGGGCTCGAGGGGCTCGATCCCACAACCCTGGGATCAGGGCCTGAGCCAAAGGCAGAGGCTTTAACCCACTGAGCCACCCAGGCGCCCCTGATCTCAGGGTTTTTAAGGTAAGATAAAAATAGCAAGCACTGAGCAGAAAGAAAACTCTGTGAGTAAAACTACCCATTCGAAAAGAAAAGATACAAATAACACTAATAATCCTGGCCCAAAGCAGGTGGACCTGGCTGAGAATTAAGGATTTATTTTTCTAGGACACAGTGGCTGGTATTTAGCATTCCAGTTACCCTTTACACTTCCAAAGGGCTTTGCTTAGGTGTTCTCCAAGTATGGTAATGCACTAGAGACTTTGCTGAGTTTGAGGTCAAAACCATTCCTTTTCTAAAGGTAGGTATGTAAGACTGTTGGATGTGCTTTGTAGCCTAAACATTGAGCTTAGAGAACCAATGCCTGGTTTAAGCTTAGAAAAACTAACAGCTCTCCCTGAGTAAGCTGTAAAAACAGAAGCTGCATTTAGCCAGAAACTGCTCGCAGCCTGAGATTTCTGTGTACCAGCCCTGAATGCACCTCCCCCAGGACCAATCCAAAAAAAATTAATCAGCTTTGAAGATGTGTGATTTTTCTGTTCTCCCCTAAAGGAAATATTTTATTCTATCCACCCGGTTCTGATTACTAAATGAAACGGAATTCAAAAACTTATTAGAGCCTTGTCCGCAGGACCTTCTTAACCCATCCAAGCCCTGTCTGAAGTGTGGGTTGTTGTTCATGTGAGTCCCAGGGACCCACCCTGAAGAACTCCAGTTCTTCTAAGCCCCCTTAGCAGGAGGAAGTAAGCAACTCATGAATCTTCACTTCACAAATGGATCTGTATCTGGCAAAAGTCTTTTGTGATTTGGTCTTTTCATATACAATACTGTTTTTTTCTTAATGAAGACTTGACACTGCGCCAAGTTTTCTTGCACATGCAAGGTGATATTTAGAGTCTTTAATATTTGAAGGACCCATGGTAAGCCCAGCATGTTTGCTTGATTTCAGATGGATTCCCAGGAAGTCCCCATTTTTAAGGGCATTTATGTCAAATAGTTCTTTAAAAAATGGATGGAAGTTTCCTTGCTGTAATGTTATCGTGGGTTTTGAGTATTTTAGGAAATGTCTAAGTGATAATCCTCAAACTGACCCTAAGTGGTTTTTTCTTCTAACTCTGTCCATGAGAGAGGAAGTGGCAAAGGAGGTCCAAGGGAGAAGGAAGAAAATATCTAAGTGAATCAAGTGTCCTGTCTTCTCTCCATGCCCCCCAAGTTCAGATGCTGAGGACAGAATGGCCTCCCAGAAGGCCAGACTCACTCCCTTCATCTCTCCAACTGGGCTGCCTGCTGGATCCAGGCCCGGGTCTTGACTGAGGTTGCCATAGCCAGGGCGGTGTGCAAGTCTACCATCTCCGGGACCCTAGAGAATCACACACTAGCTTCTGAGACCCGACCTCTACCATCGCCCACTCCCTAGAAAGCAGCCCCCCAGGTCGAGGAGATTAGGAGGGGATTCTAGGCAGGGTCCCCATGGAAGATGAGAAGCAGCCCCGGTGAACCGCCAGGCCGTTCAGTCTCCCCAAAGAAACTCCCCCGTCCTCTCCCAACTGTAGCTGGGAGGGACTACAAGGTCTAGGGAGCTAGGCAGGTGATCACCAGCAAAAGACCTCTAAGGGGGAGGGGCAAGAGCACCTAGATCCAAGGGTCGCAATACTTGCCACTAAGTGTTCAGCACCCAGCACTGCCTGGGCTCCCAGAGCTCTGCGAAGGCTCTTATATTTGTTACAAGTCAGTACACTTACTCTGTACTCAAATGGTATGAGATAGGTACTAATAAGCCCATTTTACAGTTGAGACAATGGAGGCTCAGAAGGAACAAGTCTCCCGCAGAGAACAGAATGAAATCCAGATCTCATTCCAAATCCCTTGCTCTTAAGCACAAACACTACGGTCGGTCCCTGTCAACAAACAAGCCAGGCTCGAGTTTATTTGGGTAATAAGAGAGACAGTCTCAGAGACCCTTAGGCTCTGAGGCACCAGCCCTGCCCAGAAGCGTGAGCAGAAAGAACACTGTGCAAACTCCTAGCCTAGGTGGCTTTGCCAGGGCTTGGGAATTGGAAGACGCTCTCTGCTCTCTCCTATGGATTGCTATTTTTGGAGATGCTGCGAAGTGAAAAGCGGAAAGGTTTTTGCCCAAAAGTTACCATGAAACACATAGAACACAAAACCAGAGCAAAAGGGAGGGAACTCTTCTTCCTGGGGCTTGCTCTCTCAGTGCCCTGGGCCCCTCAAGGAAAGACGCTTTGCTGCTCCCAGAGCTGAGCCAGCCCTCACGCCCATCACCCTAACAATTACCTTCCTAAGTTCACACCCCTTCTGGATTCCACCCCCCATGGGGGTGGTGGTGCTGATGGAGGAGGGAGGGGAGGGGTGGGGGGTGATCAGGCCTGACTGTGGCTCCAGCCACTCCAGGCTTCCTTCCTACAGTTGACCGCTGCTGGAACCGGATCGAGTTCAAGCTCTTTTGGAAAAGGAGGAAACCGAGGCCCAAAGGATCTGCCCGGGTTTCCCTGGAAATTTGAGGTCGAATGGTTGGACCACGAATTTGTGACTGGATCGCCGCCAGGCTCCTGACCACCTACCACTACCCACTGCAAGTCCCGGTTCCCATCTCCTCATATCCTCTCGTCTCTTCGGATGATGGTCTGTTTTATTCCCATTCCAGCACCTGCAGGAGTTTTAGAAGCTTCTGCCCTAGTGTAAACTGACCTTCAACCCGAGCACTGTGCTTTATTTATTGAAACCACTTCTCTTGGCGGGGTGTGAGAGGAGGGTCACGAAGAGGTCAGAGGAGTCTAGAGATTCACAATAGAAGGTATTTTGGTGGGGAGGAGGCCAGTGGGGTGAGGAGAGTGGGATCCATGCCACCAACTTCATCATTGAAAGCGTTGAAAGAAAAACCTACATTAGATCTGCTAGTACCCTAAGTCTCCAAGGCGAGTGGGGCTCGACCTGACTTCCGAGGCCCTCTCCCCTGCAGGCGGTGACGGGGTGAAGGTGGGGAGCGGCCAAGGGCAGAGGGCATGGTCTGAAAGGAGTCTGTGGCACAGCCCCCGGGGCAACCTCCCAGCCATGGCTGAGCCCCACACCACCCAGGGCGGTTTGGGGGGAGGGGGACCCGACATCAAAGTCACAGATGCAGCTGCGGTTTGAGCTGCCAGGTAGTTTCCCCAGTGACAGCAGCCCAGAAAAGGCGGCAGACCGGCTCCCTCTCTCAAGGACTGCCATGCATGCTTTCATGACAAATAAAAACTTCGGGAGGAGAAGTTGACACGAGAGGTCTCCAGTTAATACCTTGCAACAACACGGCAGGTTTTGAGAGGTTGGGTGGACCTTTAAGGAAATCATACATCACACAGGGAAAGCCTGTGGAATAAAATGGTTTAGATCCTAAAGACAGGGAAGCAATTAAGGTAAATGGCTGATAATTTCGAGCGCACTGCCCCCACCCAGGAGCACTGAGTGCCTGGCACCTGGGAGGATCCCATGGTGAGACTCTCACTTCTCAAACCGGGACAGACCGGTAGCCCGCTCCCTAGGCACCCTCCAGCTCTGGGGTGGGAACGCCACGCCACGTGCTAGTTCGCCCAGGCACACAACCCCGGACTAACAGCTCTGCTGCAAGGCTTTTCTTTCTCACTGCATGGGCTCGGCTTCATTTGCTTGCCAATTTAAACATATTATTCAAACACTGACGTTTCCTTTACAGCTCCTAGTGAAACATTCTGCTTGATGGAAAGTTGATGGGGTTCTTTAACTTTTTAATCAATATCTGCTATTGAAAGGCTCTGCTGCTGCTTTTCAGAAGGCAGCAAAAGTGAAATATTTGCCTTTGGTCACACGTTGACTGCCCTAGATAGGCAAATGGTGGTGGGGGCAGGGGTTTGCTGCTGATTCTGCCTAAGTCCAGAAACCCGTGAGGTGAGTGCACTCTGACTTAGTCATGTCGCCTGGATGATTTTGGTTAAAATCAAGCATTGCTGTTAGGATAAGAGTCATGTCCAGTGGGCCTGGAAGCTCAGGAATTACAGGACTTTGAGACCCTGGCCTTTCTGACAGAAGAATCTGTCCATCCATTCATGCTGGTCTATTCATTAAACAGCTCCCTGGGCTAAGACGGGTCCCTAGGGTCCTCTCACTTGGAGACTTTGGAGTCAAGTGGATAAGGTTTCTAGGCTCCAGCATCTTTTTCCACCTGACACCAGCTTGGCCAGCATCTGGATTGGGGCAGTTAGTTTATTGACTGAGTCAACAAATCTTTATTGAAAGTCTACTATGCTCTGCTCCGGCAGTGGGGACTATGGGCCCCACCCTCAAAGATCTTCTAGTCCAGTGGGGGAGACAATAAAAGAAAGAAAAAGAAAATGACACAAATAGAATATGCTGTTCAGAACAACACAACCCTGGTAGGAATGTAGATTTAAGACATGGACCTAAGGAAAGAGCAGAGCTCAGTTGATTGGGGATGCCTGTGATGTTCTCGCCAAGACCTAGGGATGCTGCTCTGGACACCACAGGTAAAGCCTAATGTTGGCAGCTGAATTTCCTTGATCCATTTACAGTAGGCCACCACGATGACTGCATTCAGAAAGTTGTTAAAGCTCCTGCAAATCTTGCTGGTATCCCAGCAAAAAGGAATGCTGCCAAGGAGACCTCTTCCTAGTGTTTCTGTTTAGAAGCAAACTCACTACAATGTGAGTTTTACTCTGAGGCCTATAGGACCAAGAAAATCAAACAACTCCAAACAAATGCACTATTTTTAAAACAACTTTCCTCTGATGCTAGCTCTGTAATAGCTGCTGGAAGTCCAGAAGCAGCCACTCACCAGTGTCTTCCAATCGAATTTTAATTTTAAATAATGAATGTAACTCTCTCTCTAGCCATGCCAATAAACTGGTCTTTTCATCAGTCCAATGAACACTTTTAAATTTCAGGGGGAAAATCAGGAAGACAATACCATGAAAAAAGCTTGGCTAGAATGCATCCTTACCACCCCCCCCCCCATATGTAGGATATGATTTATATTGTTGTTACAAATGCATCTGTTAAATAAAACTATGTAAATTTGAGAGTAATCACATTTGAATAGCTAAAGTTAAACCACCAGGGCCAAGTGAGGGGCCGTGGGAAAGCTCCGGTCCTGTGTGTGTGTGTGTGTGTGTGTGTGTGTGTGTGTGTGTGTGTGTGTGGTGGGGGGAAGGAGGGAGAGATGGGTGGATTGGGGAGCTGGAGTTCTGGGGCTAAGAAGCTAAATACTCATTCACCCTTGGGGAAGGATTTAGGTTTAAGATAGCAGCCTCCAGAAGAGAGATGGCATCTAGAGTTCTCTGAGACTCTGGGTTTCCATCACTGGCTTCCTATTAGCCCCAGCTTCGGCCAGTGGGGTAGAGTCAAATTCCCAGCTCTTGCAACCTGGAGCTGCGGGTGGAGAAAATGCTGGGATCTCAAAGCACCTGTCTAGTCTGTGGCAAACAGTGGGGTCTCAATCACTCTAGTCCCTCTCCACTCTCAGACCGAAAATTTGTTATGCTCCTCCCTAATTTTCCAGCTCCTTGTTTGGAACATCATTTCCAGTCTCTCTTCTAGGACACCAACCCTAGCACTTAAGCGACTAGAGGAAAGTGTGGGCAACACTGAGCAGACACAGCTCTGAAGCGATGCACAGGGGTGAGGAGAGACTAGCTCCGACTAGGCACTTTCCTCGAGCTGGCAGTGACAGTAATGAATAATAAATCAGTCGGTAAATCGGAGAACAGGCTGCCTAGAGGTGCGCGACGTCCTGGAAACCCAGGCCTGGGCAGGGGCGCCACCTCTGCTACCCAGGCCTTGAGGAAGGGAGGTTCCTATTCTTTGCAGGTACCCATGGGACCCTTATTCCCTCCAAGGCTGGTGATTGCTCAAGAGGGCAAGTCGCCCTTCTCAATCTTTCTTATTTGAATACATGAAAATGCGAGTTGATTTTGGCAGGGCAATGCTAGCTCAGGACCAGAGAGACGGTTTTGTCGCCCGCGGGCAAGGCTGGGTAGGGAGCAGCTCCGGCTCCGACATCCGGCTGCGGGCCAGTCAGGCCTGCGCCCCAGGCGGCTCGGAACCCCCGCAGCGGCTCCAGGAGCAGTGAGGGAAAGGACAAACCCAGAGATAAAGAATTGGGATTAAAATGTTTCAATAGATTTTTTTCCCCCCAGTACAAACACCCGACCAGGCTTCGTCCGGGATCCTGAGATTTCTCCGAAACTGCTGGACGAGGTCAATTAGGTGGTTCCAGGGCCAGGGCCCCTACCTACTGCGGGTCAGATGCCTTGTGAGTTTTGAATTAATTTATTGATGAATAACATAATGATGGAAGGAAGGGCAGAGAAAGGAAGGTATGAGGAAAAAAAAAAAAAAAAGGAAAGGAAGAGAGGCGGTGAAGAACAGGAGCTCGGCGTTTCTCCTTTCCCGGCCCTCGACTGGCAGCGGTGCGCCCCCAAGTCTTTCGGGGCCGCGCCTCCCGCGTGGCGGGTTGGGAGGCTGAAGGCAGGCGCTGGGGTCCGCCCTCTCGCGGCGCCCGGGCCTCTTCCCGGGCTCGGACACACACCTCGGGCAGCGGAGGCCAGTCGCTCTAATTGCAAACAGCTGCTTTCAGCGTCCCGGCCTTCCTCAGTCCTAATCCGACCTGGGTCCCGGTCCAGGTCCGCTTTGAACCCCGGGAAAGACAACAGGTCTTAGTTTCATAGCATCTGATTCTCGCCCGCCGACGGATTTAAGCTTCTCTTCTGGGTGGCAGGTGGGGACCGGAGGAGGATGAGCTCGGACCATCCTGTCCCGAGTGGCTGGGCCCGCGACAGTCGAGACCTGGCCACAGCCCCCTGGAAGGAGGGAGGCCGGCGGAGACAGGGGACAGACTAGGGAGAAGCACAGAGGGCAGTCCTCGGGAGGCTCCAGAGGGCACCACAGAGGCCCGACGCCCAGGGTCCTGCTCTCTGCCCACCCCGCGGTCCTGCTAAACGGCAAAGACCCCGGCGCAGCGACAGACAGCTGGCTGGGCCCGAGGCCTGAGGAGCGACCTGTCTCTAGCCGTCGTCCCCCTCTGCTTCTCCCTTGCGCCGGCGAAGATCTGCGGAAGGGGTCCAGCCAGGTAATACTGGGAAAGAGAAGAGTAGGTGGCCTCGTTTGGCCGGCGAATATGGTACCGCCGGCCGCCACAGCCAGACTGCGCCTGGAGCGAAAGTCTCCAAAGGCGGAGAACGCGCAGCTTCCGGGAAGGGCGGAGCCGCTTCCTCCGCCCCAGGCCACCTGGACGACCCGTGCACAGCACCTCCCAGACCGCCCCGGCTTCCTCCGCCTGGGGAGCCTGCCCTCCCCTCTACCTGGGCCGCCCTAGGCTCGCGCAGACCGGTGCCAGCCAGGAGAGTTTGGCCCGGGACGCCCCAGGAGACGCCACGTGGCTGCCCTCGTGGCCCCTATAGCCTCGAGTCCACCCAGCCTCCCGGAGGCTGAAGACAGATCCAGTTCCCCGCAAAGCAGAGCACAGCCTTCTGAAAGGCGCAGACAGGGCCTATTTGGGAGAAGAGGTTTGTAACCAACGAGTCGACTGGGGCAACCAGGCCTGTCACCTGGCTACCTACTGGCCAGCAGCCCGGAGACAGCAACTTTGTGTCATTCATTTGCTTGTTTATTTTCTAAATCAAAGACCCGGCACGACCCTGATGATTCGCTTTTAAAGCTCTGCGAAATGACTGGCTGACATTTGAGTACCCTAGAACTTCCCTTCCTAAATGTGTTAGGGGTCTTGGAACATCGCCACTGAGATGAAGAGAGGCTGGGAGCTAAGCGAGCTGTCCCCTTTCCTCCCCTTCAGGCAGTCAGCTCCGGGAACTAAAGTCTCAGAAAGGGCGGTGCGGAGTTCCAGACTCCCCTGACGGTGCTCGCGGGGGGAGCTTGAGGGAGGATTCGGCGCCCTCCCTTCCTCCCCACACAGATCGCGGGAGGTGCTGTGAACCCAGTCATTCCGGGCGGGGCGGCGACCCAGGAAATCCCAAGCTGGATCAGGGCTCTAAAGTTGGCAGAGTCCACTCACTCTTCACCACCAGTCTTGGACTTTAAAGAAGCCCTGGGAAAACTTTTTTTTCCCCCCTTCTTCTTCAGTTGACTTTTTTCTTTCTTTCTTTTTTTGGTTTTTTTTTTTTGTTTGTTTGTTTGTTTTTGTTTTTGTTAAGATGAGCTCTAGTAGATTTAGGAAGTGGGTTAAAAGTGAAAGAATATTTTATGTTTTAATTGTCCCCCCCTATAAAATGACAGCGCCCCCCCTTTAGGCACCGGCTTTTTGTGTACCATAAAAGCTTTTACTAAGTTGTCACTATCCATGGATAATACCCTAGTCATGCTCGACGTTTCTGAAGAGCAAAGAGGGCGTTGGAGAATCACTGCGGGAAGGAACAAGGAAGCTCATCGGCACTTAAAGTCCCCCTGAACAGGCCAAGGAAGTTAAGCATCCGTGTTCTTTACGAATGGAACCAAGGTCCTGCTGCTGCTGGGAACTTTGCACAAAAGAATGAGTTTCTGACGGAGGCGCTGAGAAATCTGTGCAGATCCACACATTTACAGATACATTTACACAAACTGATGGGACTTGCAGTCCCAGGGGCAGGCTGCAGTTGGGGAGGGCGCCTGCTCTGAGTTCCAGGTGGATTTAATTTCACTCTCATTCCATTCCTTACAATATGACATTTCTCTCCCCTCCTTTTCTTAAAAAAAGGAATTGTAATCCAACGCTTTTATCTTTTTTATTTCCTTAACTGCACATCTTCACCCTCTTGGACTCCCCTGCTGATTTAAGAGATTTGTTTGGTTCGAGGATTTTACGTGCTTCTGTTGCCAGATTTCAAGGAAGAAAGATTTGAAAGAACACAGTACAGAGGGGAAGAGGTATCTTAAAGACAAGTTAAAACACATTGCTTAGTATGAGAGTAATAACATGCTTAAAACTTTGCCAAACAAGAATATTTGGCAGATTTTTAGTCATTTAGAAAGATTTTATTTTGTTATTGCTTCGGGAAAACTAGTGGGTTCTACCTAGGGTAGGACACAGACATGGTCACCCACACACTTAGAAACAGACATGGCCACACTCATTTAGAAGCTCACACACATTCATACACTCAGAAATATACTCAGAAAACTCACACCATCCCACAACCTATCACCAGCTCAGCGTTTATCAATCACTTTAGTTGGTCCTTGTCCTACAAAAGTGATTTTGGACACTCCACTACCCAGGACCTCACAGAAGCCAAGAGGCTTTGCTTTGGGGAGAACTTCCCACCAATGCCCAGGACCCATTAGGAACCAAGCAAGCGCCAGCGGTGCTAGCCTGGCCCCTCCAGGTGAGAGATGGGATCAAGCCCCGCCACAGACCATCCCTGGCACCTCTCTAGCGGAGCAGAGAGCATTCCCGCGCCTGTGTTCATGCTCTCCCAGTTAACGCGCGCATTTAGGGAGATGTCCCCTCCCCCTGACCTTTCCCTATCAGAAACCAGACGGTCGCCTCCAGCTCAGTCCCCAGGGCTGCGGAAGGGGGGCAGGAGGAGGAGCTGGGTAGAGGAGGACGGCCCGACTCGGGTGCGCCTGCCCTATCACACAGACATCTGTTCTCAGCCTCTTCCTCTTTATGATCGCTACAGATGACAAGGGAAGTAGAGCGGACCGAGGCGGAAAAAAAAAAAAAGTTATGTCATAAAGATATAAAACGGTGCTGTGACTCACCTGCTCTTAGCCGCAGGTACGGGTTTCGTGGCAGCGTCTCCAGTCTGCTAGCCAGGAGCCCAGATAGGCCTAACGTCACTTGGCCAGGCTGACTCAGATGGCCGAGTTTCTAGTGAAGGGGCAAAATTGGGGCTTTCTCCTTTTCCAAGCCTGAAGTCGGGGGAGGGGGATCATCTGTATTCTCCAGTCTCCCGGGGTTGAACTTTGGGTCAGTAATCAGTACAGTGGGAGCTGGAAGCGGGCAGAAGAACAGGAAAGGCACGGTATGGGGCTACTGCCGGCGGCCCCCAGAAGACGATGGGTCCCCCTGGGAAGGGACTCTGGGGTCATTTAGCTGGCTCGGCCCCGCGAGCCGGCATCCAACGCCACCGCCCCCAGCCCTTCTCCGGCTGAGCCGTTCCAATCCAGAACCCTCGTTAGCTTGCCCGGCCCCGCCTATTTTTCTTTTTTCCTTTTCCAAAGGGGGTTACTCCCCCCCCCCATCTCATTTCCCTCTTCCCCCAGGCTCCGGGCTTAAACCAATTACGCTGCTTTGCAAACAAAGTGAGGGCCGGGTTTGAAGGAGGGGGCTCGGCGGGAGGGGGCGCAGGGGGCGCGCGGCGGCAGCGCGGCTGGGCGGGAGGCGCGGCGGCTGGACTGGCGGGCGGCCGCCTCGCAGGTGCACCTCGGGCTTTGTAGGTGCGAGCGTCTTTGTGCGGCCGACAAATGGGGAGAGGACGAGGAGGTGGGCACTCGAGCGACGTAAGATCCACATCAGCTCAACTGCACTCGTCTGGCAGAGGCCGCCCGCTCACTTCCCGCGGAGGCGCTCCCGGGCGCCGCGCTCCGCGGCCGCCGCCTGCCCCCGCCCGCCGCGCCGCCTCCGCCGCGCACGCCGCGCCCCGCAGCCCCTGGCTTCCTCCTCGCTAGGGTGGCGTTGGGCTGGCGCGGGCGCTCGGGTGACTGCAGCTGCTCGGCTCCCCGCCCCCCAGCCCTGCGCCGCGCGGCCGCCCGTCGCTTAGCACAGGGCTGGATGGTTGCATCGGGCAGGGTGGCTCCAGGATGTTAGGGACTGTGAAGATGGAAGGGCATGAGAGCAGCGACTGGAACAGCTACTACGCGGACACACAGGAGGTGAGAAGCGGGCAGCAGGCGGGACGCTCCCGGAGCCCCTGCCGGGGAAGGCCCGGAGAGGCGGGCGCCCGGCCGGGTGGGCGGCTGGCGGGCTGGGGGCGCCTCCTACGTGCCATCGCTGCGGGCCCATCCGAGGTGCTCCTGGACAGGCCTTGGCCGGGCCTTGGAGACGGATCCGCTGCCCCGCGGGGGAGGTTGGGTCCCGGCGTTCGGCGCTTGGAGCGGGCCAGAGGGTTTTAGGAAACTCTGGCCTTTGAAGGCACCCGCTCTAGAAAGCGCTTGCCCCTTCTCTGCGGAGAGCGGGAGCCGGAACCAGGCCCGGGGCGCCGCGGGTTGGCGGGCGGGCGCCGGCAAGAGTTGGAGGTAACTCTAGGATAAAGACAGAGTTCTCCAGCAGGGCGGCCTCTTCCTCCCACGGATGACATCCCACAGATGTCTTCAGATGAAAGCGCGCTGCCGTTGAGTTGAGCGTCTTAATAATAAATCGATTCCGAAATTTTATAAAACTTCTTTAAAAGCCCTGTTTGGGGAGAAGTCGGCTCATTTTACTCTAGAACCGCTGGGTGGCGCTGGTGCGAACTGACTTTTCCTCCAGCACCCCAATAGAGAACCTGTTTCTCTTCATTGTCCCCTTGGTGGCACGTTCATGTGGTTTATTTTACAATGTGCACAAAGGGATTGTGAGGAAAACCACGTACAGGCGGGACCACCACCTACTAAAAGTATTTCTCTTGAAACAGTTGGCAATTCGCCCCCAAAATTTCACCATTACTAAAAACAATTATCTATAATCTTGGAGAGAGGACGAAAAAAAAAGGGGGAAGAGAGAAAGAAAGAAAGGCTTTAAGACATGGACAGAAAAATATAGAATCTAGAAATATTTTGATAGTAATTGATTTCTTTAGATTTATGTATTTATATATTCACAAACTTAGCTTTAATTTATTTGCATACCATAGCAGAGTGTGCCTTGTTAAATTTCTACACCTTTTAATTTTTCAAATGAAATTGTACCTGCTGCTGAAAAAAAAATCAGACATTATTTTTATTAAATTATCAGAAATGTTTTTATGTTTCCAGACTCTATGTTTTTAACATATATAGGGCATTCCCAAATTGCTACTGATAAGGGTTTTCTCCTACTGATAATTTTTAAATGAGCTCAGAACTCTTCCTCAGGCTTAATTCAGATGCAGACATCTCAACCCATTAGTTAGTGAAGTCCTCTATAGAAAGAACTTTCTTATAGGTTAAAGCTGAGAATTGGGAAATAAAATAGCATTGGGAGAAAATAAGTAGACTTTGATTTTGGAAATTTAAAGGGGGATTTTAAAGCAAAGCTTTGAAATAATCACGGCAACATACCAGTATAGGAAAACAAATTAGAACATTTTGACAAATCGTGTCACCAAAATTTTCAAATGTTATAGGGCTGGAAATAGTAACGAAATTAGTGCAACTTCCTGAATGGTTTAAAGAGGTGTACATGTAAAGTCAAGTTAAAGTTAAGTGTAGTGCATTGATACTATTATGCACTCCCTCCGACCCCCCTCCTCTTGTAGATCTATTTTTAGTTTTTTTTCCCAAAACTTAACTTCTGAGTTTCTGTCGCTTTTAATATTACAGTTGCTACAAGTAGATGGAAAACACTCGTTCTAAACATAATAACGAAAAGTCACCATTTGGAGGGAAACTGCTAAGGCGGTAAAGCCAGTTGTTGAGAAATGGATGATCATGTGGCCATGAATGATTAGTTCTATCAGGAAAAGTTTAATTAACAGCCACCCTGCACAGCCGAGGCTACTATGTGGTCAGCCTGGCCTGGCAGGCTTAGGTGAGATAGGCACAGAGCTGGTTCTGTTGCCCGCCCCTGGGGGGCTACACCACCCAACCCACCGCACCGCGTAAGGTGGGGTGAATAAGCAAAGTCAGAGAATAATTCTGTTTTCGGAGTTTAACTCCTTCTAACTAAAATGACTTTGCTGAGGGCGGTCTGGGGTGGAGACTGGAATACCAACTGGCGTGGATGTAGAAGACGATGGAGGGGCCCTAGAAGTCGGCCCCTGAGACTGGCATGTAAGGCGATTACACATCTTCCTGGGGACATATTTTCTGTGAGCGCTTGTCTTTCAGGCCTGCCGCGATAAGATTTTTTCCCTGCTGTGCAAGACTTTTCTTTACTCTTTCTGGGGAGGGCGCCTGACAGTTTGCCCGGGATGGGGGGCCCTGCGCTTTGCAGAAAGGCTCCCCGCATGTCTCCGGCTTTGCCCCCGGCGGTCGGCCGCCCGCTCCCACTACTAACCCCGCCCTCCGGGGCCTCTTTCCTCGCTGTCTCCGCTCCAGGCCTACTCCTCCGTCCCCGTCAGCAACATGAACTCGGGCCTGGGCTCTATGAACTCCATGAACACCTACATGACCATGAACACCATGACCACGAGCGGCAACATGACCCCAGCTTCGTTCAACATGTCCTACGCAAACCCGGGCCTGGGCGCCGGCCTGAGTCCCGGCGCTGTGGCTGGCATGCCGGGCGGTTCCGCGGGCGCCATGAACAGCATGACGGCGGCGGGCGTGACGGCCATGGGAACAACGCTGAGCCCGGGAGGTATGGGCGCCATGGGCGCGCAGCCCGCGGCCTCCATGAACGGCCTGGGCCCCTACGCGGCTGCCATGAACCCGTGCATGAGCCCCATGGCGTACGCGCCGTCCAACCTGGGCCGCAGCCGCGCGGGGGGCGGCGGCGACGCCAAGACTTTCAAGCGCAGCTACCCGCACGCTAAGCCGCCCTACTCCTACATCTCGCTCATCACCATGGCCATCCAGCAGGCGCCCAGCAAGATGCTCACGCTAAGCGAGATCTACCAGTGGATCATGGACCTCTTCCCCTATTACCGGCAGAATCAGCAGCGCTGGCAGAACTCCATCCGGCACTCGCTCTCCTTCAACGACTGCTTCGTCAAAGTGGCGCGCTCCCCGGACAAGCCTGGCAAGGGCTCCTACTGGACGCTGCACCCGGACTCCGGCAACATGTTTGAGAACGGTTGTTACTTGCGCCGCCAGAAGCGCTTCAAGTGTGAGAAGCAGCCGGGGGCCGGGGGCGGAAGCGGGAGCGGGGGTGGCGGCGGCGGCGCCAAGGGCGGTCCTGAGAGCCGCAAGGACCCCTCGAGCGCCGCCAACCCCAGTGCCAACTCGCCCCTTCATCGGGGCGTGCACGGGAAGGCAGGCCAGCTAGAGGGCGCGCCAGCCCCCGGGCCGGCTGCCAGCCCCCAGACTCTGGACCACAGCGGGGCGACGGCGACAGGGGGCGCCTCGGAGTTGAAGACGCCATCCTCCACGGCTGCGCCCCCGATCAGCTCCGGGCCCGGGGCGCTGGTATCTGTGCCCCCCTCCCACCCGGCGCACGGCCTGGCTCCCCACGAGTCCCAGCTGCACCTGAAAGGGGACCCCCATTACTCTTTCAACCACCCTTTCTCCATCAACAACCTCATGTCCTCCTCGGAGCAGCAGCACAAGCTGGACTTCAAGGCATATGAGCAAGCACTACAGTACTCGCCCTATGGTGCTGCGTTGCCCGCCAGCCTGCCCCTCGGCAGCGCCTCGGTGGCCACCAGGAGCCCCATCGAGCCCTCAGCCCTGGAGCCGGCCTACTACCAAGGTGTGTATTCCAGACCCGTCCTAAACACTTCCTAGCTCCCTGGGATTGGGGGTTTGTCTGGCATGGCCATGCTGGTAGCAAGAGAGAGAGAGACAGAAAGAGAGAGAAAAATCAACAGCAAACAAAACCACACATACCAAGCCGACAACAGCATAATAAAATCCCAGCTATTTTTATTTCATTTTTTGTGTGTGTGCACAATCTTTTCCCCAGTGCAAAGGACTGTTACTTTGTTATTGTATTCGAAATGCCTTGTGTATATTATTACAAAGAAAACCAATCCCATACCAACAAAATTTTTTCCTGCAAAGTTTAACAATCCACAAATGTATATATGAAATCCTCCTACTTCCTTATTCCTTTCCCTTTCTTCCCTCTTTCCCCTCCAGACAAGTTCTAGTCTGTGCAGGGTTTATTTAAAGAAAGAAAGAAAGAAAGAAAGAAAGAAAGAAAGAAAGAAAGAAAGAAAGTCAGACTTGTAAAATATTTGTTTGTGCTTTTTTCCCCCTGTCCTCACCTGATCCTCCACAAGTTTACAGGTCTATGGCAATACTCTTAACCATAAGAACTGAAAGGGTGAAGAAACAAGTCGACACTAGGGCCTGTTAAAAGTATTTGAAGGACAACACTGCTGTTATGCAGCAAAACATAAACTGACTACAAACATCAGAGCCATTTGTTATTCAGCTTCCATTTCTGATACATTCAGATAGCAGATGTCTTAAAATGAGATACATATATATTATGTACGAAGGTATTTATGCACATGCTCAACTATGTAGACATCCTCCATATATTTGCATAACACGTAGAAATAATAGGTTAGTGATGTACATGGAACATTTTCA
This sequence comes from Meles meles, assembly GCF_922984935.1. Taxonomy (NCBI): domain Eukaryota; kingdom Metazoa; phylum Chordata; class Mammalia; order Carnivora; family Mustelidae; genus Meles; species Meles meles. The sequence goes on along the minus strand of NC_060071.1, from coordinate 90,927,117 downwards.
AGAGTTGCCTGACCAAGAAGTTACAAAGACACCCTCCTCCCTTGTCTTCTCCACCCACATATAGCCAGCCCTGAGAAGAATTGCCATCCTCAGTAACTCTGCTCCTTGCTTTGCAGAGTGCCATTGTCATGTCATTCTGAGGTCACATAACATGTATAAAAGTAGCTTCTATGTATCCGTACCATTTAAATAATATTTTTCCAGGAAAAAAGGAATATTGCAATGTTGGAGGAGAGATAAGTTATAGGGAGTGGTATTTCAAAATTTGGTCCAAAATTCCAAAATCTAAACGATTGTGGCCATTTTAATTATTGCCATCGTGTGCTTGTTTCATTCAGTGTTAATGCACTTTTCACAGCTGGACATGGTGTTAGTATAGCCAGACGGGTTTCATTATTCTTCTTTGCTTTCTCAATGTTAATTTATTGCATGGTTTATTCCTTTTTTTTTTCTTTATAGTTGAAATTGCTTTAAATGATGGTTAAAATTACAAATTAAAAATGTTAATTTTATCAATGTGATTGTAATTAAAATATTTTGATTTAAATAACGAAAATGAAAATTTTAAGATGTGGAATATGTTCTTGATCATTTGCAGTTAAGGACTTTAAATAAATCAAATGTTAACACAAAAATATTTGTTACTTTCCTCAATTAAATCCAAAGTAAGTATTCTGAAAATGATATTTTCCAGTCCAGCACCGAATATAAATGACAGAAAGGAAAATGATCTAAAACAAAATTGTTTTGTTTATTAAACGAACGGGAAGCGAAAAAAAGCAGCCAAAGAAATCCAATAAAAGTGGGTAATTGATTTAAAATTGATTTACTATCCCAAGAATTGAGATTTTTAAGAATAATTATTCCCTCCCAGTAATGTTTAATTTTTTAACATGAGCTTGTCTTCTCTGTTTCCTTTGAGTCTGTCCACAATGAAATCAAATTCATTAATATAACTACATTTCCCCCTTCCCCAATGTCTAATTTTCCTTTATCTGAGAAGTATTCTAGTGAGAATAAAATATCAGATGTGGCTGATAAAATTAAGTTGTCTACAACAGAGAATCCTGAACTTCCCCCCTCCCCCATTAAAAAAGAAACAAAACTTAACCATCCTGGTAGCTTTGGAAGGGGCCAGGGAGTCGAGTTAAATCACTCCTGCAGGGGAAGCTTTGTGCCACCAGGACATTTCAGGGAAGCTGCTATTTTGTATCTTGTGAAGATACTTTTAAAAATATTGTTTCTAAAAATACCATTCCTGAGAACTTAAAGCTGATGATTTGTTTGCCTTCTAAGAAGCTTTTAAATGCAACTTCACACCCCTACAGTTGCTTGAGATCACAAAATCATTAATCTCCTTTGATAGTAGGCTCACTTTCCAGTCCACCTATTTCTTTGTAAGTCTTGTTCGGATTGACATCAACAATAACACCACCAGCCCAAGCAGAGGCTAGACTGCCTGAGCCCTTGTGTATGAACTCCATCCTCGCCGGGGCTTGAACTTGGCCAGCCTTTACTTTGATCGCCCCACTCCACACTGCGGACAAGATAAAAAGATCTGTGTGAGTCCCTTAATTATCGCGTAATTGCCTCCCCAGATGAGAGAAAGGGTGGCATGTAGCACTTGAGAAAAATCCAGAAATCCCACCCCACCCCCACTTCAGCTAATGAAAGGAGGAGAGGGAAATAACTTGTTTGAATAATTTTGAAATCTAATTTGGAGGCTTTTTGGAAAGACATTAAAGTCCCAAAAAGAGGAAAAAGCTTTCAATTTCAATAGTTATTTATATTTCTATGGCGGGTAAACAAACGCGTTGGCAAATTCGAATTCCAAATGTAACATAAGGCCGTGAGTTTGGGCCGAGGAATTTTACCAGCCCCACTGAGACTATATCCTCTAACTTTCGCGTTCCCCTCGGTGATGTTCCCTTCCCTAAAATATTAGCAATTTCAGTGTCTTGCCTCCACCCATTAGGCTTAAGTGGGCCTCAGCTCGGTCTGTCTTACTTGGCAGAGACTTTTTCTGGGCTTGCGGGGGGCGAGGCGCCGCAAGTTGCTGGCAGAGGCCACTTTGGAAACGGGCCTGAGAAGCTAGCATGGTGGGTCGCAGGGACCTGGTTTCGTGGGCTTCTCACGCGCTTTTCTGCCACCTCCGAGCAGTAAAGCAGCTCCGGACACCTTGAGCGCGTTCTGCCGCGTCTGGGCGACCTGCGCCCGCCGCGTTAGGAAGGACGCGCACGGGGGCCCTGGCGGGCGGTTGCCGGGGAAGAGGGACAGAGCAGGACCGCGGGCATCTCGGGGTGACAAGTGCAGTTAGTTCTGTATTGTTTGGGCATTTTCCCCTCCTAGCGAATAAATCTTCGGTCGAGCCCGAGACCTAAAAGTCAACAAAGAAGGCCAGGCGTCGCTTTACCGCTCCCGCTGCCCCAACGCCCGCGTTGCCGCGGCGGCTCCCGCTGCGTAATCCCTTCCTCGGAAACCCGGACACACAAACGCCGGAACGCCCGGGGCTGGGGCGCCGCGCCCCAGGGCCAGGAGGAAAACATCTGTGGTTCCGAGGGAGTGCTGCGACGACCCTTCTCGAGCGCGCCGCCTTCCCTGGCCCCCGCCCACACCCCTTTTCGTGTTCAAATTTCTCTATTTCTTCATCTCGGACACTCGTTCCTGCAGATGAGGGCGGAAAGGGGATGCTGACCGCTCAGCCGCGGTCCACCGGGCTCGCTTTATTGAGGATTTTCCCTCGAGATGGGGGAGGGGACTCCGGATGGGGAAGGAGGCAGGGGAGAAGAAAAAACCTTCCTTGCAGACCTTCTAGTGCAAAGCTTCCGAGGCTCTCCGATCCAGTGACGACGCCACTACCGAGCACTTTTAGGGAAAAAGAAAAGAAAAAGAAAAAGAAAAATGTTTTGGGAGTCAATATATTCCTGGGGAAGAGAACTTCACATGTTAACTTTCACCTTTTTTCAGGACTGACACATTTTTTAAATTGATAAAAAGAGAAGATACCTAGACTCAGCTAGCGGGAAAGCTCACCAGAAACTACACAACTTAGAAGTGTTCCCAAATAAAAGGCAGCTCGGTCTGTTTTCTACGTGATGGTTATTACACTGTTTACGTCACAGATAAAATTTAATTTCCATTTGTCCCTTCGTGAACTATATAGCAGAATAAACTGACAAGCATTATTAAGGGAGGAGGGATTAAACAAACAATCCTATTAATGTTCTTAACTTCTGTTTTCATTTTCTGAAGCCTAGAATGCTGGACTTATTTCACTGAAAGCATAAAAAACATTATTTTTCTCAGGAGTCTAACAGATTTGAATGAGCCATAGCAGAAAAGAATTCCTGGAGTGATAACATTAAAAAATTTTGTTGTTTTAGTACTTTTAAAAATGATCTCAATTCTACAAAAATGCTTACTAAGTTTCTTTGCAAAAATTTCCTACAATCAATACAAATTCTTTTCAATGCAGACCAAAGTAGGAGATCTGTAGCCCAAATTAATTAACCTTTCCTCAAGATCAATTGGTTTTCTGTTGATTTAGCAGTAATATTGTAGAACATTTAGCTATAATGTATTTTAATGTGATACCTCAATATGTCAAGAGGAAACACTCATTGAAAAGATAAAATTGCTTAAATTATTTAATAGATGTTTAGTAAATTTTAAAAAATCAAATCTTAACTGCTTATTTGTATTGTAGTATAATGTGTTTTGCAACTAAATGGATTAAGATCATGTCTAATTAGTTCAAGATAATTACGTGCAAAAGTTGATTATTCATAAGCTACCTTGGGATAAATAGGTCATGAAATTATGCTAAAATTTAGAAATAAGATTTTCTCAAACAGAATCGTTAACATCAATAGAAACTCATGAGAGTAAGAATGTAATAAAATGAAACAACTTAGAAGATTTTACAACCTTAACCGTTTAGAAATAGAATCTGGCAAGGTATAAGTTTTGGTTTTTGTTTTTAAAGCAGCCATTTCTGTAACTTTTATACTCTACCACTGATCCTATTTGGTATATCTGAGTAACATTTGATAACAGGTTACTTTCAATGTTCTGGGTTTTCTTCTTCCAAATACTTACATTTAAGACCATAATAGTTTCATTGGTGTTTCTCTTTTAGCTCCCAGTCTAGCTCGGTTCATTGAACTTTGGACAGCTCAGACTGCAGCCCTCACCTTCCCACTGCCCCCTCCAGTCATCATTCTAGCAAGCGATAGGGAGCTGGAAAATACCCACCTGTTTCAACTTTAACTTGTAAAAGGCATGCATTTTCCTGCTATAAACATTTTTTTTTAATCTGACAAGGGGGAAATCCTCACTTGTTACCTTTCTTTTTTCTAGCTTCCTCATTTCTCCAATTATGTCAGCTGTGACTACACAGTGGAAGAGCAAAGCTCATGGTGAGCATAAACTTCCCCTTTGTAGCCCCAGAAAGTGAGAAGCATCCCTCCTTCTAGATGCCATTTCATGATATTTTGGGGTTCTCTATGTTCTACTTACTGTAGAGTATACAAGAAGAATATTCTCTCTCAAAATCTGGGAAGAAAAGGGCTTAAATGGAATAGATGCTTGAGGACCTCAGAATTCAGGTGGGATGCTGGTCAAGTCACATCAAGATCGAGTTCAGGACCGCCAGCACTAGGGCAGGCCTGACTCAGTGTTCTAAGTGTGATGTTTCCCTGGGTTGACTTTCTACTTCTTTCCTCAAGATTACATCAGGGGCTTTTTAAGAAAAATCCCTGAAACCCAGAAGAACAACCTGGAAATATGCGCCTCCCGCCAAAAAAAACAGACCACCACCACCACCACCACCACCTCCAAAGTCCTGCTTGGAAATACGGAACAATGCATTCAACGGGAAATCTCTTTCATTTCTTTCCCTTCTCTCCCCAAATTTTAGTTACTCCTCTGCTTGTCTAATCATGTCCCAGGTCAGTTTTTGGTTTTTTTCCCCCTCTCACACCAAAGAATGGTTATTTTAAAACATAAGCAACTTAATGAGAAAAATGTAAGGGGTTTGTGGTGGTTTGTTTCATTTATGTATTTACTTTAGAGGACCCATTATGCACGAGGGAGGAAGGAGGTTCCCCTCTAGCGCTACACTCCGCTGATTTTCTCTGCCCCATACAGGTGACGGGTGCGTGTTTGGAACGTTCCCCTAGCTCTGAGTCCCACCTGGGAGCCTCGAGCTTCTTCACTCCCATAGCCCAGCTACAAACGCCAAACCCAACATCGGCTCTGTCCAGAGCGCCAGCTCCCACCGCGTCTTTCACCGATTTTGCCTAGGGGGAGGCCGATTCGAGAGCTCAAACTGCAATGAGCCGTCTTGCAGTGCGGGGCACCGGCCAGGTTTCCTCACCTTTGCCTGGAGTCACACTGCCTTCTGCCGACACGCGCTTCCTTTTGTTATGCCTGGCTAGTATATTAATGGGGCCGGTAACCCGGATCTTTTGGTGGTTGGGGGGCGGGGTGGGTGGCGGGGGTTGGAGACCAGGAGGAGAACAGATAGCTCTGGTTGCTGACCCTCCGGCTGGAGACTTTAGAGGAGAGAGGCCTGGGGCGGGCGGGCCGGGGTGCGGGGGGGGGGGGGGGGGGCGGGGAGAGAAATGTCTTGGGATGTGAATCGAGGTGGGAGAAGTTCACATTGAGGGCACGGAAAGTAAACTTAATTAAATGCGTGCACCAAGTTTTTGGAAAAGGTGATCTGATGCTAATGTTCTGTCCTGGGTTCAGAACTGCGAGGCGGGACGCCGCGCACGCTGGAGAAACTGCCCTGCTGGCGTGCTGCTGAAGGACTGCCCACCCTCCGCTTGTCCCCTCACCCCCGCCTGGAGCCCGGTCGCGCTGCGCCGGGTGGAGTCACAGGCGAAAGATCTTAACTGCGTGAGGTACGGATGCCCCTCTCGGAGGGGTCCGCCTTCTCAGACTCATCAAGCTCTAAGCCAGCCACCTTAGTTGTTCGGTTCCAGTGTTTTTTAAAAATAAAGACTTCCAACCACCCTGGCTGGCTGGGCTCGCCAGACCCTTGCCTTCCCCACCCTCGCCTCTAAAGGGCTGGGCTCCCGGTCAGAGATCTTAACTGATTAACCACAGACGATGGTACCCCTGCGTAGAGCCACGAAGTGGGCGCGAGAAACCGAGGCCTCCGGCCGGAGGCCTTGGGGGCCCGGGGGCGCTGCTTCAGGGTGCGGGCCTTGTGTCTGGTCCCTGCCTCCCAGGCCGATCGCGAGGCGGAGCCCCCTCCCCGCCGGGCCTGCCGCCCCGCCCGCCAGACGGTGCCCGGGCGCCCCGAGACATATGCTGCCCGCAGGCCGCGCGGCCCGACGTGGTGCTCATTGCTGAGGCGGTTCTCAGCCCATCAAAAGCCCAGGCTTTCTTCAGCCGTATGGGCCGCGAGGTGAACAACAATGGCCGGGCCCCTTCACTTCAAAAGCGGCGATCAGGGGAAAGGCTCCCCCAGAGAATTTTTTTTCTCTCCACAGCCTTTCATTCCTAGTTAAAAAAAAAAAAAAAAAAAAGGCATCAGCAACTCCAGGGCCCGGGCGAGCCTAATGCCCTTTGATGGGGATTGAATTCATTATCTCCAATAACACAATTGTGCTTGGCCAACGAAAAGAGCAAAGCAGAGCTCTATCCCGCCCGAGGGGCCCGGCCGGGCGGGGCGGGAGGGCGAGGCGCGCTCCTGGGACCCGCTCCGAGGCGCGGTCTCCGACCGCCCGGCCCAGGCTGCGGCTCCCCCTGGGCGCCGGGGGCGCGAGGAACGCGGGGGGCGCGGGCCCGGCCGGAGGCTGCAGGACGGGTGGCGCCGCCCGCGGAGACAGCGCCGGGAGGGGGCGGGGCGGCTCTCTCGTTTGATTTATTTTTCGTGTCTCCCTTTGCAATCACTCCCCGAGGGCCGCCCCGAGGGCCGGGTGTTTACTCTCTTCCCTCCAGGCCTCCAGTTGCGGTGCGGTCCCTGGCGCCCGGGGTGTGCGGGCGGGAAGGGTGGAGAAGAGCCCCTGTCTGAGCGCGAAGGGTCCCCAGCATCCCGGCCGCACCGCCCAACCCGGAGAGCCCTCGGGTCGACAGCTTTGCTCGCACCCTAGCACCGATAAAACGGGGCTTTAAATCGCCCCTGCTCTGGAGTCCTTTCTGCTCAGGCTCTCCCCACTTGCTCTCACGCCATCCAACCGCACGGATTGCGCGCACAAGAGCGCTCCAGGTGCCTGGGCCAGGATAGCGGGGGCACCACGTCCTGCATCTGGACGAAGGGTCCGGCTGCCGCGAGCGCTGTGCCACCCGCTTTGCTTCCAGCTGGGTGGACTCTGTCCTGGACCATGACCTGGACGTCGGCGCCTCCTCCCGGGTTCCACTGCCATCCTTCCCTTTCAGCCACCTCTAGCCCTTGCTTCTCTGCTCTGCCGAGTGAACGGAGGTGAAAAAGAGACTAAAACAGGCAGTATCACGTGTCTTCACCCAGTGTGTGTGGGTGTTTGGGTGTGAGAGAGAGAGACAGAGACAAGAGAGTAGAGAGACAGAGAGACAGAGGGAAATTCTCTAAGACTCATGATCCAAGAAGACCTCTCTATAGCTTAGTGTCTAAAATACAGGTTTCAGTCGTTTCATTACTGGCTATACCTCCTACACAATCCAGTTGCGCCCTTCACCCATTACTGAGGAAGTTAGGCATTGCAGTTTTATTTCAGTCAGACAAAGAATAATAAACAATTTAAAGGTTTTTTGTTTTTGTTTTGCAACAATACTTATGAAATCTGCTATGGCAGAACTATGGATTAGGACTGGTGGTTCCTTGCCAATTAGTCATGACTATCCCAGTCTTCAAATGACCAGTTCTTCACCTATTTCTCCAGAGAATTACACACACACCCCTCCCCCCCCCACCCTAGAGTATACATGTGCTGGCTCTGATATACACAGTGCACATATACAATTAAATATCTGATTTAAACGAGCATCCATGAGACCTTGCCATCTACAAAATGTCCCCAAAGCATGAAAGCAATAAAGTGATCAATTGATTTGAGGAAATCAAGCAAAGTATTTTAGATTTAAGATTTCCACCTATGCATTATTCTCATCACAAAATATAAGAATTTATATTTAATAATCAAGTGGAATAACCTTTACAAATTTAGCCCCTACAACTCTGATCACTTCAATTTTTAGGCACTTGGGGGAGGAAGAAGAGGAAAAAAATCCAGTGTGGTAGATAAGATTTAAGAGAAGCCTTCAGTTCTTCCTACCTTCATCTTTTTGTCTTATGGAACAGCATCCTGAATATAACTCATGTTAAAACATATATTTACTTTTGTGAAATCTTTCTCATTTACATCAAAAAGGATATAAAACACTTACCTTGCCGATATTCTGAGACTCTAAGGAAGAAGTTCATGGATAGGGCTATTCTTTAGATGTTATTAAGCTCCAAATACTTATTACAAGTTATCAAAGAGTGAGTGCCTTCTCTTCTGGACCCTTACCCCACTTTTTATTAACCTTTTAAAGAAAAGGTTTAAATTTCGGTGACCAGTACATTTTGGGTGTGGGTCATCTTTGTCCTTAATTGTGACATGCTGTTCCACATGTGGTGGATAGCTGCTTCCCTCACATGTTTAGAAATGTTGGGGAGAGAAATGCATTTATACAGGGTGAAGAGGGCAATGGTTTAGATTTTACTGATTAACAACTTGAATATGAATTTAAGACAACATGTATGACCAGAATAAGTTCTGTGTAGGTAGAGATAGCTGGGCATTAATTTTTATGATATTTTGAGTACTTCAGAGTAACTACATTCTGGACGTAGTCTAAGAACCATTCTGTGAATAATAATATGTTCCAAACAACTACCAAAAACTTTAATTCTGACATATATCCACCAGACCACAGAAACTACAGGACAGTCCTGTGGTTTATCACATAAACAATTTGTCTAGTGCCGGAGCACACATAAAGGATTATGTGACTTCAGGTAAGCAGGGCACCATAGGATGGATGAATTACTAAATAAAAGATACCATAATTTTCATGTGGATGTCTTTGGCTATGAGACAAAATTAGGAGGGAAGGAAATGTAAAACATCTCAATAGAAATGAAAATTCTGTGTTATCTAAAGTGCAACTCCTAAGTACACTTAGCCTTGAGATTCACTGAATCATGGGGCCATAGAATATGGTGATGGAAAGGACTTGTTTATTACATTTTCTAGTCCACTCACCTGCAAGATTATTCCCTTCAGAGTTTTCCCAGGCCAGGTCCAGAGTAGATTTAAATGTCAAGAACTGAAGGACTCCCATTTCTTATCAGCGTAATGGAGAAGCACTATATTCACAACACAAAACCTTTTGCCAATGGAATATTTTCTCTGATATTTAGGTAAAATGCCTCGTTGAGGATACATTTTTATTAGGTCTAAAACCTGTTTCAGATACCTGAATGCATATTAGTCACTCTGTATACATTTACTCCCTTTAGTACCTACCTAAGATTGATCCAAATTAAGTGCCCTAGGTGGGAAAACACTGTTAGTATGTATAAGCTTTTGATTTTTTAATTCTTAATTCTGAGAAGGGGATAAGAAAGTTAAACTTCATTAATTCATTTAAATTATACCAGGTAATTATCAACAGGAGACTTGGTCCATCTGTGAGATGCCATCCAATGCTAGGTCATGCAGACTCTTCACATTTTAAGTATGACTATGATAAGAAGTCAATTTCTCAAAACGTGAAAGTTCTTAAATTATACATAAGTTTTTCCATTTCTCAAAATGTGGGAAGTTCTTAAATTATAAGGAAAGAACCTAGAAACTAGCTTGGTGGGGGTGGTTCATTGAAAGGAAATACTGTCCCTTCTACTAGATTGAGTTTAGAGTATTTGTGAACTTGTGGCACACCGATTACGAATATATTATGCCAGAGTTTTATATAGTAAAGAGACTGAGGAAGTTCATTAGAAAACTTCTAAAGAGAAGTTAAATTTTTAAATTTCAATTTCGGGGATGCAGAGGGTAGAGCTTCAAAGTTGTATTATGGTTTGGAATCTTAGACTCAAAACGTCTGGGCTTCCATGGCTCTGAAGGATTCACCCACTTTCTCTGCAGTGACCCCTGGGCCATGCTATGGTGAGGATTAACACTCCAGACCACACCTGTGTCTTAAGTTACCTCTCTACCGAGTCAGGCAATTAGAAAGGAAATTCTTACAGAATCTGACAATTCACTTTGGGAGTGTAATCGCAGTAAGAGGAGACAGAGGTAAGTAGGGAGAACAAATGAGAAATGATCTTCAATGCATTCCACTCATCTATCTTATAAAACAGAAGAGGTGAAAAGGAAAATTGGAATTGTAATCAAAATGAAAAGTTGTAAAGCCTGGGGCGCCTGGGTGGCTCAGTGGGTTAAAGCCTCTGCCTTCAGCTCAGGTCATGATCCCAGGGTCCTGGGATCGAGCCCTCCCAGGGTCCTGGGATCGAGCCCTCCCAGGGTCCTGGGATCGAGCCCTCCCAGGGTCCTGGGATCGAGCCCTGCATCTGGCTCTCTGCTCAGCCGGGAGCCTGCTTCCCTTTCTCTCTGCCTGCCTCTCTTCCTACTTGTGATCTCTGTCTGTCAAATAAATAAATAAAAAATTTTTAAAAAAAGTTGTAAAGCCTCAGATGACTCCAAGAGTAATATTCAGAAGTTGTGTAATAATACTATAGTCTATAAATGCATTAGATGCAAGATTGCAAAGATAACAGGTTCTGCCAAGTAAGATTGTGTGACAGGCAAGTTCCACCCAATTCTTGTTTCCTATGGTACAAGTGACAATGCTGGGTTTTATTTACGTCTCTGTATAATAAGAACAACATTTTAAATATTCAAGAGCCTTCTTAAATAGAGGGAGGTCTGTGATGTTTCAGGACATATTTCAAAGTCTTACATTCACTTACAGTTGTTACCAGATGAGACTGCTGTGGAATAACCTGAGATTTTAATAAGCACAAGTTAACAGAATAAACCATAGTCCTTTTTATTTCAGCCTTATCTTCAGCAACAGAAAGAGTGGTGTAGTAGACAGTGTTAAATCTGAAAAAAAAAAAAAAAAGTAGAACACAGTGAGATCCTTCTCAATTACACTCAAGACCATTAAAAATGAATTTATCATCACGGGTGATTAGCAGTAACTCTTATGCTGTGCCCCCCCCCCCCTTTTTTTTAATGTTTTCAACTCAGGGAGTAAACTTGTTTTCAAGAGAAACAAGAAAATAGGGATTGGCCAGGGAAATAAATACGGGATGAAATGATGGAAGAGAGTGAGGAAGAGATGCCATGGCAGAAAAAGTAGGTAGCACTGGGTCTTCCACAGACTTCCAGACCAAGGGACAGGGGCAGTGAGAGAGGGGATGAAGGCGAATTAATGGCTGGACGGAGCTAGACAGAGTGTGCTGGGGAAGGGCCAGGCGTGAAAAGATTTGGTGTCGTCATAGCAACGGGCTCAGCCCTGCTCCCCCTGAAGCCCATTCAGCTCTGAGCTGCCGGAACACGTTTTTAATTAAAGCGTATAAAAGTTGTTTTGTAAGGACTTCTCCTCATCCGATAGATTTCAAAATGGTTAATCAGGCTTCATCTCCTTTTGATGCTCACAAGAGCATGTGCTCCGGCGGGCACAAAAACTGCCGTGGCCGCTGCCGGGTGAGTTATCTCTCAATCACACCTAATACCAGGAAGGAGCAGGCCAGCTCGTTATTTAGATACACATAAACAGAATTCAGCGGAAAGTCGGGGGTCCGTGATTGGAACTGCAAGTGGAAACGTTAATTTTCTTTGCTCTAGATATTCCGGAGTTCACCCTTCTGGATGGTTATTGTTTCTGGTTGATGTTCTCTCTAGTTTTTGAAAACAGCAGGATTTTTTTTTTCCTTTGGGAGAGACAGTATTCAAAAGTCCCCCCAAAAGTTACAAATTATTTGTGTCAAGTAATATTTAATCTAGCTGGATACCCCAATTAAAAGGTTTCTTTGGACCACTCTTAATGTAAAAAGATGGCAACCCCTCTTTTGTTGGGAATAAAAGGACTCTCACTTCTAAATCCTCTGTAAATTCATAATATACAGCAACAGTTGCATTTTCTTCTTTAATAAAATGAGTGACTTAATAGAAAATGGTATCTTTTGTTGATTTACTAAACAACTTCTTAGCAGACGACTCGAACCTTCTCCAGGCTTTTGTATCTCCCTTTCTCCTTTGCTAATGATCTTAGTTTCTAATTTCACTGAAAAAGGAAAAGGGAAAAAAGATGATTTTGCTTGTCATCCATTCCCATATCTACCCTATATTCCAACTCAACATTTCTATTTCTGTACCAATACATTCTCTGCTATATCCAGGATGTGAAGGAGTCCTGCCTTCTCTCCAGGACAGACACATGTCCCAAAGTTCTTAATCTCAGACCCCTCTCTGTTTTTACTGCTTTACTAGCATCTTCACTGTTGCAGTTTCCAATGGCTCCTTCTCCTCAGCTTCGAACATGCAATGGTTATCTCTATTTTAGGGCGAAAAACTCCTTTAATTGATTTCACAAAATCTTCTAGTTAAGATTCCCTTGCTCTCCTTTTCACTGCCAAACTTTTCAAATGAGTGTCTTTACCCCCAGTATCTCCTTCTCCATGGCCTTGCATGCAACTTGATCTGTGGCCCCTTATCTTCTATCTTGAAAAAAACAACAAAAATCCCCCCCCTAAAATTTCTGTCTTGAAGATCATCAGTGATAACCTTGACTCAATGATGCTTTTACTCCATTTCCCTCCCCTGAGTCCCAAATAGTTCTAAATACTCTTAGCAATGTTGACTACCCTCTCACCAAGGACCTCCTGGCACCAGCCTATCCTTGCTCTCCACCCTTTCATGACTGCTTCTCTATCTCCATGACTATCTTTTCTGCCTATTCCAACTTCCACTGCTCTTTCCCAAGGCTAAGTCCGTTGGTCTGAGAGAGAAAACCAACCCCTCACATTTGGAAAATGGCTTGACACTTGTAGCTAGGCTACAGTATTTTTAGGAGTTGGCCTGGGATTCACAGGCCTAGGTGTTTTACTGAACACCAACATTAGACAAGGACACTCTAACTGTAGAGAGGTGAGACAAAAGACCCCTTTGTAGTTTTGTCTGTGTACAGTGGAAAATAAAGTCACTGAAAACCACAAAGACAACAAACGTTTCTCATGTTTATTATACTAGTAACTGTTGCTTCTTTACAAATTATAGCTTTAGCTTTATTCCAGTCTTCCCTCTTTCTAGGTAAGATTTCTTAAGATATGGGTGCCTGGGTGGCTCAGTGGGTTAAAGCCTCTGCCTTCAGCTCAGGTTATGATTCCAGAGTCCCGGAATAGAGCCCTGCATTGGGCTCTCTGCTCAACAGTGAGCCTGCTTCCCCCTCTCTCTCTGCCTGCCTCTCTGTCTACTTGTGATCTCTATCAAATAAATAAATAAAATCTTAAAAAAAAGATTCCTTAAGATATTCAATCATAGAATTACCCCACATCCTGACAGTAACCATTTCAAAGTTCTACTGTCTTGAATCCTCCCGCAAGGCATCTAACCTAAACCCCAGTCCTATAATAAGTCATCTCTAACATCCTCTCAGTGAGATTACACACAGTTCCCTATGGTGTGTGGTCTTATTTGCAAATAAGCAATAAAGCCAATTTGCTCAACCACAGATATATTCCTGACAGTCTTTGGCTAGAGCACATCGATAGGCCTTTGTTCCCTTGTCTTATGGCTTGAGCTACCATGTATCAAGCTAAAAGTCCATCCTTGTCCTCCAACAAAATCTCCCATCTTATTTCTATGCCTGTCTATAAGTTATTTCCATGAATATCTAATACATTTAAATTACAGCAACACATTTCTCTCAGTAACAAGGCATACATCCTGGCTTCCATAGTTTTCTTATTTTCTTTGTTACTAAGGCTTGAAAGGTCATAGTCATCATTGACTCATCCTTCTTATGGCCCACACATCCAAAACTAGTTAATATGCCTTATCAATAGCTCCATTACACCAACCTTTCCTTCTTTGACATCCCAAAGGTCATAATTTTAGGCCATACACTGTCCACTATTTGTTCAAATAGCCTCCAGCATCTTGTCAACCAATTTTTGTTTGTACACTCACTATTCCTAGCCTAGTATTCTGAAAGTATACTTGAGTGCTTTCAGTGAACAAAAATAAGTCCTAACCTATTGAGGCCAGAGCTTTCACAGGAGTAAAATTAGGAACTACATATGAATAAATAGCATGGTTTTCTCCCCTTATAAAAGATACATGTCATTCTGCACACATGGAGTGGGGAAAGCAAAAATGCCTTGGTCGCTACAGGACTTTGTTTCATGTGTTGGTATCTTTTTCAGAGATATCAAGAAAGTGAGGTACATATAGAAATTACTGGGTAGAGGAGAACTGGACCACCTCCTGTGAAGGATGGTTTAGACTGGGGAAGTTTGGTTACAGAATAAAACATTTCTGTTCCATTGGAGGGTACTATAATTATTTTAAACATATGTGAGAGAAATAAGAATTATTTATGGTGTATCATTGTAGAGGACAGAATTAGGGCCAGAAGGCAGAAATTCAAGAAGATGATAGATTATCGCTCAATATAAAGACATTTGTAGCAAAGCTAGAGTAGAAAATAGTGAGCTTCTCAACATTAAACTCAAGTGTAGACTAGATGAGCACTTGGGTAAACATTTTCCTCAAATTTGTGCTTTATTTAGCTGTGATCATTAAACTTCCGATATTAATAGATTTGTTTCTTTTGAACAAAATGAAATATCTATTACATGTATTCTATTTTTCCTTACATAGTAAATATCCACTTACCTTATCTCACACATTTTCCCTTTCTAGGGTAACATGATTCCATCTGCGATCACATCACTTTCCAGTTGCCTAATAAACTTTCTTTAGGATTTCTTTTAGTGGGGCTCTGCTTTGATATTTTCTTATTTTTTTCTGGACATTTGTTTCTAGGTTGTTGATTAGTTATGTTCAGCACTTTAAAGTTTTTTTTCATTTATTTCATTTTATTTCAGTTTCTATTTCTCTGAGAAGTTAACTGTGACTCCTTGTTACTATTTTGAAATTAATAAATTAATATATCTTGGGCGTCTGGGTGGCTCTTGGTTGGGAGTCTTCTTTTGGCTTGGGTCATGATCCCAGGGTCCTGGGATTGAGCCCCAAATTGGGCTCCCTGCTTGGCAGAGAGCCTGCTTCTCCCTCTCCTTCTGCCTGCTGCTCTGCCTACCTGTGCTCTCTCTATGTCAAATAAGTAAATAAAATATTTAAAAAGAAAATAAATTAATTAATATCTCTCTTTATGCTTCTCTTTTTTAAGTCTGATAATTCTAACATCTGGGTCATCTCTGGGTTTGATTCTATTGACTGTCTTATCTTTTCACATAGTCCTTTTTTCTTTTTAAGACTTGTATCTCATTTGTTTGTTTGTTTGAATTAAATGTCAAATATTCTATATGAAGGAGCAATTTAAACTAAGGTAAATGTCCAAAACGGTAATTCCTCTTCTTTCGCAGGTCATTAATGTGGGCATTTGAGCAAACTTAGTCAGCATTTGAGGTGAGTTGGGTCTTGTGGTTGCTATAGTTATCTTTAGTGTCCATAGATTTAAAATTTTTCCAGTGATGGGCTAGGTTGCCACTATTTTCTGTTCAGTGTGAGGCTTGTAGAGCTGGAGGCATTTTTTTTTTCTCAGTTTTTCTGCTCTACCCTCAGATTTTAGCAGGTTCTCTGTGTCTGCAGCCTAGAGGGAGTCTATTCTCATGTTTTTATTTTCCCCAGAAGTACATGGCTGTTACCTGCTACTAGATGCATGGATCATGGTGGGACAGGGGAGGACTTCTCTCCAGCTCCCATCTTAGTCATCGGCATGCCCTGTGCACATCCTCCAGTGGTAGGCAGCCTCCTATTCAGTGCAGGGTCTAGAACACAGGCAAATTTCCTTCCCCTCCTTCTAAATTCCACCTTGTATTGGTGGGTGTTTTAGGTGTGAATTTGGGAAGATCACCTTGACATAGTGGAAGTTACTCTATTTACAATTTATCTTTACTCCTGTGGCATAGCTTTTCCAGGATCTGATTCAAAAGTTGAGTCTCTCCTCTTTGATTGCACTTCATTTTTGTCTCTCCAGCATTGTGGGACTGGCAAATTCTCTTCTTAGTTCTTTATCTTTTTAGTAAATGTTTTGTTTTTTCACTTGGTTTTTCTGTGAGTTTGTATTTTGTCCAAGTTTTGTAGTTATTCCAGTGAACGAACTAATCTGATTTTAGCAACTCTATTTTGGTCAGAAGCAGAAGACTTTTCCTTATTACATTCTAAACCCTAGCCCCTAACCATCACATCCTGGTAATTCTTGTGATATCTCCTTATTATCTTGCATTCAAGCCTCAAATTCACTCTCTTACCCATATTTTAGGAACTGGTGTTATGGAAGCATTAATTTTTCTGTAAGTTTTGATTGATTAGTCAATAAAGATCATTTGGTTATATTGTAATTCTAGAAGAGTTGAATATCAGTGTACTATTTGATCCATTATATTTGTTTTACCAAAAGGGCAGATAACCACAGATTAATATCATCATGAAGAGCAAAGCTTCACATTAATAATACAGATCAGTGTATGGGATTTGTGTTAAATATTACACTATTTGGATTAGATACTATCCTTAACAGAGGACTCTGATAGGGAGGCAAGTTGGATAAATATAATTTGATTCAAATTAATTTAGTGATTGAACAATATATAGACAATAAGTGTAGTGATACAAAAATCTAGGTTAATCAAAAAAGTTACCTTAAAAACAGATTTTAAGCTGGGTTCTAGAGAGCTGGAGTGATAGTAAACTATGCTGATGGGAGTGAAGATGTAGAGTGTTCTATAAGTGAAGCACATTTTATTTTTATTTTAATTTTTAAAAAAGATCTACTTATTTATTTGAGAGTGTGTATGTGTGAGTGCACATGGAGAGAGAAGTGGCAGAGGGAGAGGAAGAAGTTGCAGAGGAAGAGGGAGGGAGGGAATCTTAAGCAGCCTCCACACCCACTGTAGATCCTGTCATGGGGCTCAGTCTCACGACCCTGAGATCATGAACTGAGACAAAACCAAAATGCTGATCCTTAACTGACTGAGTCACCTAGGTGCCCCAGGGAAGCACATTTTAAACTAAAGATTGTTGGTAAATAGCAAGAAGATGTAAGATTAGAGAAGAAATGGAAGTGTATTAATATTGAACAGTTTTTTTTATTAATGGCCACAGAAAGAGGAAAGATTTGAAAAGAAATATAATCTGAGTTGAAATTCACAGCTACCTTATGTAGGATAGGTTGAAAGAAGGAAGTGACTCAAGTTGAGTGATCCTTCTTAAAAAAAAATTTTTTTTTTAAAGATTTTATTTATTTATTTATTTGACAGACAAAGATCACAAGTAGGCACAGAGGCAGGCAGAGAGATAGGAAGAAGCAGGCTCCCTGCTGAGCAGAGAGCCCGATGCAGGGCTCGATCCCAGGACCCTGGGATCCTGACCTGAGCCGAAGGCAGAGGCTTTAACCCACTGAGACACCCAGGCGGCCCCTCAAATTTTTTTTTCTTAAGGAATCTCCACATTGATTTTGGCCATTCTAACTGGTGTAAGGCGGTATCTCAATGTGGTTTTGATTTGAATCTGCCTGGTGGTTAATGATGAGGAAGAGAAAAAAAAATTTTTTTTGAAAGATTTTATTTATTTATTTATTTTGAGAGAGAGTGAGAGCAAGGGAGAGAGGGAGAGAGAGAAGCACACTCCCCTCAGGGAAGAGAGCCTGACATGGGGCTCAATCCCAGGACTTTGGGATCATGACTTGAGCTGAAGGCAGTCACTTAAGGGACTGAGTCACCCAGGCACCCCCAGTGACCCCTTTGAGAAGGAAGTTAGTATGGTCACCAGCTAAGTGTGGTAGTCAAGGAGGTAAAGTGGAAGGACTTGATTAATATTATAACTTCTGGAATCTTTCAATGGAATATATGAAGCTGAAGATGGAAGAATTTAAGAGAACAAATACAAGGAAGCCAAATACCATTTTTTGAAAAATGCCATTTTAAGACAGTTAAACTGAGGAAGTGACAAATTGCATTCTTGCAGATAATGGTAGGAGAGAACTTCATGGCAGGGGGGATAAAATATTTGGGTGCTATCTTTGTTTAATTGAATTTCAGGGGATGGATCTCCATTTGAGATTAATTTATTCATTAATGCAATCAACACATTTATTATATAATTACTAGTGTAAAACACTGTAATAGGCACTTCAAGAGCTGTATTAGATAATTCTTTTTTTTTTTTAATCTTTTATCTATTTACTTGACAGAAAGAGATCACAAGTAGGCAGAGAGGCAGGCAGAGAGAGAGGAAGGGAAGCAGGCTCCCTGCCGAGCAGAGAGCCCGATGCGGGGCTCGACCCCAGGACCCCGGGACCATGACCTGAGCCAAAGGCAGAGGCTTTAACCCACTGAGCCACCTAGGCATCCCTAGATGATTCTTGATATCAAAGAATTTATAGTCTGATAGGAGTGGTGAGATAAAATAGCGACTCAACTGTGGGAAAAAAGTAGAAAATGGTCTTTTCGGTTTCTGGCACATAGTAGGTACCCAGAAAAGTTTTGTTGAATGAATGGCATAGAGACACACATTTAAAAACTGAGGTTGAGGGGTGCCTGGGTTAAGCCTCTGCCTTCAGCTCTGGTCATGATCTCAGGGTCCTGGGATCGAGCCCCCCATCGGGCTCCTCTGCTCCAAGGGGAGCCTGCTTTCTCCTCTCTCTCTGCCTGCCTCTCTGCCTGCTTGTGATCTGTCCGTCAAATAAATAAATAAAATCTTAAAACAAACAAACAAACAACTGAGGTTGAGAAGAAAAGTAGTATTGTGAAGATCCAAAAAGGCTTTTATAGGAAATATGACAACTAAGTAAGACCATAAATGTCAGACAGGATTTAGACATGAGATTGCAGGAAGGGAGCAATTCCAGGTGAAGGTTACTGTGTCAGGAAATGGAAGCCAGAAAGTTCAGGGTGTATGGAGAGGAAGGTAAAGTTGAAGCACGAAAGAGGAGGGTACAGGAAGATAAAGATAAGAAAGTGGCTGGAACAAAAGTCTGGAGGGCCTTGAATGCTCTAAGAATTTTGGTTTATTCAGTAGTTGGTGTTTGGCATTAGGAAGATAAGTGTAGATAATAAAATATTTGAATCACTTGAGGATATATGGTTAGAGATATAAGAGAAATTATGAGAAAGATGGAAGGGGCGCCTGGGTGGCCCAGTGGGTTAAGCCTCTGCCTCCGGCTCATGTCATGATCTCAGGGTCCTGGGATTGAGCCCCGCATCGGGCTCTCTGCTCAGCGGGGAGCCTGCTTCCTTCTCTCTGTCTGCCTCTCTGCATGCTTGTGATCTCTATCAAATAAATAAATAAAATCTTTAAAAAAAAAGAAAGAAAGATGGAAGAGAGGGAGGAAAGAGAACATTTCACCTGGGTATACTTGGCAATCGAGACTGAAACTCCAGAATAGAGAAGGAACAGAAGAACTGAGAATCAATGATATCACAACGCAAAGGTGTAAATCTGAACCTCCTTCAGGTAAGGCTCTTGCTGGAAGGATTCATGTTACTGAGCTTGTACAAAGGGAATGCAATTTATTCACTAACACGGAGGGGAAAAAAATCCATTATTAGCAATAGCACTAAATTGTGCTGTGCAATGTGAAATTCTTTATTAAATCTATTCACAGGTAGCAAGTAAGAAGTGTTAGAAAGAAATTTCCTAGGAAAAGTAGTCTACACTCATTGTCTCCATTTCTACATTTTTCAATCACTTCTTAATTATCTGCAATTTGGGTTTTGTGTCTTATTAGAGTAGAAATTGCTCTAATTAAAGTCACCATGGACTCCTTAATTGCCAATCCCAACGGCACCTAACTCAAACACAATCTCCTCTGGGAAGCATTCCTTAATCTCATAGGCAGGGCAAGATGCCCTTTCACCTGTTCTGCTAAAGCATTCTGAGCCTACCTCTATTATGGTACCTATCATACTGTATTATAATTATTTATAGCTACATCATTCCCTCTGGACTCTGATTTCCATGAGGGCAGAAGCTGTCCGATTTGACTTTGTATCCTTAGCACCCTGGTATAGTTTTGTCTGAATTATTGATAAATACAAACAATAAAACCCTCTCTAGTATCTCTTTCAATCCTCTCATCAAGATGTAGTTTTAGAAAAAAACTGAAGGGGCACCTGGGTGGCTCAGTGGGTTAAAGCCTCTGCTTTCGGCTCAGGTCATGGTCCCAGGGTCCTGGGATCCAGCCCCACATCGGGCTCTCTGCTCAGCAAGGAGCCTGCTTCCCTCTCTCACTGTCTGCATCTCTGCCTACTTGTGATCTCTGTCTGTAAAATAAATAAAATATTTAAAAAGAAAAAAGAAAAAAACTGAAGACTTCCACATATAAAGATAGAAACATATCCTCTGAGAACACTACTTTCACCTTCACTTGTATTTTAAGTTATCTGTTAGTCATTAAATGATTAATATATTAATAAGGCTTAGATGTTTTATAATCTCTCTTACTCCCTAACCCTCATCCATTGCTACAGTCTGTTATCCACACTTCTTGTGACTCTATCGCAGTGTTCTTTCTTTCAGTAAGCATTATTTTGAATTAGTTAAATATTTCAAGTGTCTCCTATGCTCAGTATGTGTTAGTACTTTGTTTCAAAAATAAAAATAAGGATTAATAAGAATAAATACCTTCCATGGGATTTATTTATTTTATTTCTAATTTCATTGAACAAAGTTTTATCTAGTAATATACCTTGTGGTCAATAAGGATGCTTCAATATTTTATTATTCTGTTTGTTACATCCTTACACCTTTAAAATTTAATATGTGAAGACCACCACTGTCTACATTTTTATAAACACACATAATCTCTTTTACTCAATTTTGCAAATATTTTGGGATTTTACCAACATTACTTCATGTGGCAGTTTGGAATTATCTTTGCTTCTTTCTCACCCTTTTACTCCTTTATTTCAGTTTTTTCCTAAATTGTTTCTTCTCATAATTTATGAAGTCCACACTTCTATTTTTTTCCTTTGATTCTGGTTAACATCTGCCTTTTCAATCTTATACTTAATTATCATCACTTCTCCCATTATCTTTTTCATCAGTATTTTGACCATTTTACTGCTGTGAAAGATCTTTCTATGGCTATCTTATGGTCAGACCATAGATGAATGATATAACTATATAGGCATCTATATATATCATGAAGATAGTCACCCAAAATCATCCTTGGAAAAATTGGGGGGGGGGGGACAGCGTTTGGTAAGGCAACAGGGTGTATAGCCTTGTTACCTTTTAAGAAAGTTTTATCAAATTAGCATCTAATTGCAGTGCGAAGTCCACGGGAACTAAGGAGTTGAGTCTGAGAGGTAAATTAAAGTATTCCGATTGTCAACTCATTGTTCCCTGTGAATGTATAATTTTCATGAAAAACGGTACGTATTATGAATTTAAATAACTGACGGCATGTCAAAGTGTTGAGTGCTAAAGACTAAGCTTCAATTCAGTATGAGGGTTGGTTGGGGTGGAACCAATAAATGTAGCTGGGGCCGAGGTGGAGAGCAACGATGATCTGATTTGATATTACTTGTGATAAATGTTCTAATGTCCTAAATGTATTATATATATTCCATGTTTGTTTTTTTTTAAGGATTTTATTTCTTTGAGAGAGACAGACAGAGATAGTGAGAGAGAGCACAGGCAGGAGGAGAGGGAGAAGCAAGCTCCCAGCTGAGCAGGCAGCCCGATGTGGGTATTGATCCCAGCACCCTGGCATCATGACCTGAGCTGAAGGCAGATGCTTAACTGACTGAGCAATCCAGGCACCCCTATGTTCCATATTAAAAAAAAAAAAAAAAGTATCCATAAAACTAATTTCAATATTATAGTTTAAATGAAATATGCGTGTGATAATGAAATACATGACCAATTCACAAACATGTGAGTTTTTTGTTTTGTTAGGAAATTTTCAGTTTAAAAATACTGAAGATAGTTATTTTTTTCAAGACCAATTTTTTTCCAAAGATTTTTGTTTTTTAAGTAATCTCGACACTCAACATGGGGGTCAAACTTACAACCGCTAGAGATCAAGAGTTGCATGCTCTACTAACTGAGCCAGTCAGGTGCCTCATGAACATAGTTGTTTTGAGCAGTGGATGAGTATGTGTCCATTTTAAAAATTATTTTCTTCACTGGGTGTGGTGTGCAACCAATGAATTGCTGAACTCTAGCTCTGAAACTAATAATACAGGATATGTTAATTAAATGGAATTTAAATAAAAATTTTAAAAAATAAAAATTATGTTCTTTTAATAAACAAAAATCTAAGTTTATATTTAAATTTTAGTTTGTGATTTTACCTTAATGTAACAAAAGCCAGTGAAAGAAAATCATTTGGACATTTATAAGTTTGTTGGTAGACACTATTAAAGAAACAAGCATTCGTATAAGCAGTATTTTTTTAAAATGTCAACTTAAATTTTTTTTTGGAAATAGTTTCTTTGATGTTTATAAACAAGTAATCTGTTATGATGGGGAAAGCAGCAATAAAGGTTTTTTGCTTTTGCTTTTAATAAAGAGCATTGGGACATCTACAGATTTAGATACAGTGAAAGCATTGCAAAGACTTCGCAAACAAACTGAAAGAAAACAAAAGTCTTGAAAATTAGTCTTTCAAATGTACCTCATCATCATTCCTAATGTGAACTTTTCCACTAATTATTTTTAACTTCTAATAAAGTATAAACCATGCAAACATGACAATGCTAGTAAGAGAAACTTAGAGAAGATTTTCAGGAAATAAGTTTTTTTAGGAAATAAAATATTCCTTACAATATGTCATTTGTTCAGACTACATATGTGAGTATAAACTGGCTATACATGTATTTAATTTCAAAGATCAGAATTAACATGTTACATGAAATCACCTATCCTTAAAACAAAGCATAATTGTTTGTCACGATGATTTTAATACATTTCTCTACTGAGATGAATTTTAACCTCAGGAAAGCAAGGTTTGGAATGGGAAGAGTTAAAAAACACGAAGCAACAGTAACCCCATTTAGATAAGGGATAGATGGGTGGAGCAAGGGAACAATACACTAAAGTGCTTTTCTTTCACAGATCTTGGTTCAAATTAAGGTTAAATTCCAAAGGAGGATGTGTTTTCCGCATATGGAGTCTTAAAGGACGTGCCTTTGTTTCCAACTTCCCAGCGAAGATATATGTTAACACAAACAAAGTATTTCATAATAAATTTAACTTTTATAGAGTGACTAATGCCCTGTGAAGATAAGGTAGACTCTCAGTCACCTGTGTTTTAATCCAGGCTGAAGAAATTATGCCAAAGGCACACTGACAAAAATTTGATTCCTTTGGAGAGGATGGCAGTAACTTGGTGGGGAGCAGAAAGGGTCTTGATTTTAAAAGTCTCATTGGAATGACTCTCCCTTCCTCACTGTGAACACAGTTTAGCATTTATGTACTTTGGAAGGACAAAGAGGTGAGGTAAGCCTGCCAAAATTTGAACCTGTGTTTCTGGGAACCTGTTAGTAGGTCAACTGTTACAAATGTAAGAGAAACTGCAAAGGAGCGGTGGGTGCTAGAAACTTGGCAGTTGGACTGCATCTAGCTTTATTAAAGCCTGCATGCTGTTCCTTTCAGATCTCAAGGGAGGTGACATGAAGTTTAAAATGCCACGGAAGATCACTATTATTCAATCAAATTAGATTTTGGTGGGGAGTAGGGGCAGGAGGTAGGACAGCATAGAACTCTTTTCAGTTAGAAATATTTACTTTACAGTTTACAGGCAAGGATCTTTAAAAATGTACTTGTTAACAATAATTTATTAATCCATCTTTTCCTTTTAAGAAAGATTAGTTATGTATATACCTCTTTTCTTTCCTTTTGCCTTTCTTTTTTCTTTATTCTTTATTAACTAGAGACTGAATTCTTAAGTCTTTATTCTTGCAAAATGTCTCTGATTTTGTTTGTAGGTAATTCACTCCTTGACCATATACAACCCTGTTCCATGTGCAAATTCTATTAATTTCAACTGAAGATGTAAAAAATTAGTCCTGCGGCATGTGAAGGGATTCCTTTTTGAGAAAGGGAAACAAAAATGTATTTGTGTCAACTGTATTAGACATATTTTACTACACAGAACACAGGTTTGTTTTTTATATTTATGAATTCATCCTTAATGAAAGGCTTACAAAATCTATTTAAAATTTAAATAAGATAGAATGCCATTTTTCCCTTCTTTCTTCACTCACTAAAAAAGGAGACACTGACATAGAAAAAACTTGATTTTAAGTTGCTCTATGAGAACTTTTGAAACATGTCTTTACTTTGTCAATGTGCAGGTCACTGATATTGATTCAAGACAAAATTGATTTTCATCACTTTCATCACTTATTCCAAGCAACAACTCATTTTTTTTTTTTAATAAACATATAATGTATTTTTATCCCCAGGGGTACAGGTCTGTGAATCGCCAGGTTTACACACTTCACAGCACTCACGATAGCACATACCCTCCCCAATGTCCATAACCCCGCTCCCCCTCTCCCAACCCCCCCTCCCCCCAGCAACCCTCAGTTTTTTCTGTGAGATTAAGAGTCACTTATGGTTTGTTTCCCTCCCAACCCCATCTTGTTTCATTTATTCTTCTCCTATCCCCCTAACCCCCCATGTTGCATCTCCACATCCTCATATCAGGGAGATCATATGATAGTTGTCTTTCTCCGATTGACTTATTTCACTAAGCATGATACCCTCTAGTTCCATCCACGTTGGCAACAACTCATTTCTTGCCCAATTTCCTTCTTGTGTACTGAAACAAAAAATCAAAAAAACTCACTACACTGTTTTCCTCTTCTTGTGTTAGCCAGTGGCTAAGAGAAGAAAACTTTTCTGGCTCTAGACTGCTAGACAAGAGTAATTCTCTTTTCAGGATATTTAATACCAAGTGCAAATTTCAGAAATCAATTAACTATTATTCAGAAAGGAACACCACAAGGGGGCAGGTGAATCCAGGCTAGGTCCTAGGTGAGAGGGTCTTAGTATTGGGAATACTGGTCAAAGGAGGGGAAAGATGAAATGAAATTAGAAATAACTCTAAAGATAATAGTTCTTCACGAACGTTAGCACTTATATCTGGACCATCCAAGTGAAATCTTATTTAGAATATATCCAAAGACATTAATTACAATATACCAAGGAAATAAATGAAAGAGACCAAGTCAATATAGTAATACTGAAAGTGATTCTTATATTTACAAAGGCCAATAGCATGGTTTTACCGAGAGGAGAAAGACTGTAGCTGAGAAGAAATGTAAAATTTACTACAGAGCAATTAGGGTATGCATTGAAAATAAATTATAACCTGACAGACAAAGAATCAAATAATTAAAAAGATATATAAGAAGATACTTTGGCTTCAAAGTGATTTTAATAACCAACAGTTTCTGTTCTTAACAGAAACGTAAACTTTGAATAATAGAGCTGTAACATTTTTCTACCACACAAAAGTTGAGAAATTAATTTCAGGTACTTTAGAAAAAGATAAACGCTGCTTAAAAAGATTATTTAAGAGTCTGCTTTGATTCCCACTGGAAATTAAACTTAGCCTACCAATAGGAGGCGAAATGGATATTAAAAAATTAGTTCTTCTAAACAAATATTTAAAAATCGACACCAGACATCCTCTGTGAGAATGTCAATGACAATGTCTTCAATGGCCAACATATATACATACCTACTACGCAAAGTAGCCAGGATTAATTCTATTTGGTAAAGCTGGAAATTATCACTGCCTCCCTTTCAAGCCTTACTAAGGAAACACATTTAATTATTTGATGTGGTATGACAGTATGTTATTTATCTTTTACAGATTCACAAAATTAAATGCAGAGACTATTATAGCATAAGATGTAGTATAATATAGTATAGTACAATATACAGTATAAAATGGTATAGTACAATAAAATAGTATAATATATAATAAAGTATGTACATTTATCTCTTACTGGTAGTTTTTATTTAGTTTATAATAACAATTAGAACCTTTACAAATGAGCATCCAAGTGTCTTCTCTTACTTATGATCGAATTAACTCCTTACTTAGGCTCCTACAACAATTTGCTATAGTTGTAACATAGAAGTCACTTCTACCGTAAACCTATTGAGGAGGTTATCTTCTAATAGATTTTAGGGCAAGCTAGGTTTTAGAACTTCGGTCACCAAGTTGAGTGATCTTTCTGTTATACCATGATACATTTTTGTTTCATTATACCGTAAGACTTAGTGTTATAGAACAGTAACCAGACGGTTAAGCCTATTTCTAAAGCAAAGCTCTGAACTCAAATGTAAATGCCCATTCTCATGTCACCTTAACAAAGTCTACTTTTCTCAACTCACTCATTCTTCTCTTCATCTGTGTATTAATATACACACATATAAAATACACTCTTGCACTAAGCTCTTACACACATACATGTATATACACACATACATACATGACGCAATCCATCGGTGATATTTTAGGTTAGTTTTTCTCCTCTTTTCAGTCTGTTAATTAGCTTTCTCTTCCTTGTCTTTCTTTATTCCAAGTAATCCAGAGTCGTCAGAGCCTTTGTCACCTAAAGGCCATGGAGGCAGTTTCTGCAATGCTTGAAATAATAATGCCTGGATTTGTCAATGTGAAAAGTTGGATGGCTTTTAAAAGCTGACCAGTCCGGGGCTATTTGCACATAGTAGACATTCGATAAATATTTGTTGATTTGATTTATTCTAGGGTAAAGAACTGGGTAACAACTCTTTTTCTTCACTCATGTACTATGGTTAAGCCTGTGTACAAATGCATTTATGAGTAAATATTAATGGTCATGGTCATTAAAGATGTTTTAGAGAGAAAAAAAATCTAGGTCTTCAGGCTTTAAATAGCGATGATTGGGAGTATGTGTAATAAAATACTTTAAGTGGTTATCAAAGAATAGATGACAGACACCATAAAATGGGGGGTCCAAATAAAGGGAATACTGATAAATTACTTGGAAACAAAGTGGGTACTCCATAGCTTTTGAATCAACTACATGTTGAAGGATTAAATTTTTGATTCCACATACTAAGACAAAGGACCTTATACTTCAAAAATTTCAGAATAATATATTTTATTTTATTTTTTTTTTAAAGATTTTATTTATTTATTTGACAGAGAGAGATACAAGTAGGCAGAGAGGCAGGCAGAGAGATTGAGAGGGAAGCAGGCTCCCTGTCGAGCAGAGAGCCCGATGCGGGACTCGATCCCAGGACCCTGAGATCATGACCTGAGCTGAAGGCAGCGGCTTAAACCACTGAGCCACCCAGGTGCCCCCAGAATAATATTTTTATTATAAATTTAGTGAGCATATATAAACCACATAATATTTTCTTTGGATATTCTTCCTTGTGATAGAATGTGTTTTTGTGTTTTATTGACAGTTGAGAGGCCTTGGACATACAAAATGAAAATTACTCCTAGTTTTCAAGTAATGTATAACATTTAAAGAGTTAAATTCTATACTCCCATCACTTAGAAGAGAATAACTGATTTGTTTCCTTTTCTGGTCACTAACAGTAAAAACTCTGAGCTTACAACATGTTAAATTTTGGCTCAAGGCAAATTTACAACAGCAGGATTTATGATAAAATCTGTCAAAACATTAACCATGATGGCACAAGTTTTAGCTCTTAACAGAAACAGGGAAGCAGGAGCTTAGGAACGGATACACATTTGTACTTGAAAATGCCTGTTTAGGTCACAATATAAAAATTATTCAATTCCTTTGTTCTCATTTTACCCAAATGTGAAAGTTCCATGAGGTGACTATGTGTTTTAATTAATTGCTTTAAAGAGATGGGAGGATCCTGGGACTAAAGATGTAATTCTAAGTAAAAAATTACTAGCTAAGAGAACTTCAGAGATTCAAGATAAAAGCTAAGGATCTATAGCATCTTCCATTTCCTGTCTGATGAATATCAAGGAAAATTAAGTCTTAACATAACTAGTGTCTTAACCTTTTTCTACTTTTAAGAGAGATGAACCATCTAGCCACATGCCAGCATTTGAGCACCATTCATTACGATTTTAGTTTGTCAGCATGGCAAACAACGTTGGTAGTTTTGGTTTACTATCGCTTGATGAGTAAAGGAACCGTATGTCCCAGAAAATTACAAACAAAATACTGTTATTGAAAGTGAATTGCTCTGCCAGCAATCCATTATAACCGAGAAGTTAAATTTGTGCATGAGGTATATACTAAAAACAATTTCAGAGGACATACTTTCTTGAAAATGTAATTTGGTTAGACATAGCCAGGATAGATTTATGAGAAGAAAGTCTTCTTTAAGGAACTTAAAGATTTTTAGGGTGTTAATGTCGTGGTCATACAAGTAAATGCAGTGACTATTCTATGCTCGAGTGTTTCAAAAAGCCTCGGATATAACTGACCTATTTACTGGAAAACGGTGTGCACTTTTTAAGCTTTAGGATTTTCACTTAACAAGTTGCCTGATGAAAATTGGTGGAGAATAAAGTAGAGATAAAGTAGAATTAGTGACTAAATATTAATTTTTAAAACTGTAGCTTGGTAGGAAGTGTTCATGCCCAATTTATTTGTTCACAAATATCTTAAAACATGGCCTAGGTATTGAAAGAATAATATATAACCAAAAGGTAAAATATCAAGAAAATTTATCTAAATAATCAGAATTCAGAAAAGAGAAATCATTGAATTTGAAATCATGATTTAAAGTAGATCACAGCAATATCAGAAGGCATCAGAATATATCACACTGGTTTATACATTGCGTATCTTCTCTCTCTGACAGATTTTTGACACACTTGGCTCCAGAAAGCAATTTAATTATTACTGTTGTTCAATAAAGATTTAAATGGCCTATTTTGGGGTCTGGAAATTTTGTTTCAACTTTCCAAGACAATGAGACCTTGTCTTAACTTTATCACAAATTGAAATTTCAAACTTTGAACTTTATAGGACCAACATTTAACAGCTACACAAGAAGTCCTGATTAACAAACGAAATCTATATCAGAATCACACAGACAACAACAAAGTCTGCAACTCTTCACTTTAAACTGATTATGGTTAAAAGTCGAAGTCTTCAGGTAATCATGTTTCATCTGGTGATATGCCAGGTGCTAAATAATTTGACATGCTAGTACATTTTAATACTTAGGAAAGGATACTCAAATCAACCATCTTAAGGATATATATATATATAGATAGATATAGATATAGATATAGATATAGATATATAGATATAATTTTTTTTGAAAGACAGGTCATACAAATGTTTATAAAACAACAATGTAGTTGGAAGATTTAGGTTTCATCATTAGTAAGAATGACTATTTATCAGGTTTTACCTATGCAAAGACACATGAACAATGTCTGACCTCTGGAAGCTGCACTCTAATGGGAGATAGTACAGGGATACTGAAACAAGGGGAATCCTAGTAAATGCCCTAATAGAGATGAAGAGAGAGCTATAAGGCCTACAGAAGAGAGATTAGCTGTGGCTTGGTGGTGAGGTGGGGCCAGGGAATTAGGGAGCTTCATGTAGGGGGTGGTGCATAAGTATTCTTGAAGGATGAATTGGATTTAAACACATGAAGGTGGATTTGACCGAGCAGAGGATTAAAAATGGTAAATGAATTAAACAACAAAAATACAGGGTAGGAACTGAAATGGGAGAGTAATCTTGGAGCATACATAGGTCAGAGGTATTAGTATGACAGAAAGATACTTTTATTAATTTTCTTCCCATCCATATGAAAACAAAATAACATGCCAAAATTTCCAGGTATGATTTGTGCAATTTTTTTCCCTTAAATCCAATATGGAACCAGTAAACTTTCCTAAAATCTATAAAACAAACACCCAAACAAAACTGTACACATACACTTCATTCTTTGACTCTTGAAATAATAAAACCAGTTTCTCTTACTGTAACTGAAAGACAGTAATATCTGCAATATTTAAAATTTCAGTCTAGAATATAGCTATATTTCCAGAATGAGTTGTTGCAATTTTATAAAAGCAGAAATAAAGTGATGATTTTGACAAGACTGAAGTTTTGAGACTTGATTTCAAAAGGTTTTCTTCACTTCTATTTGATAAGCAAGATTACATATTCACTTAAATGAAAGTATGTCACTATGTCACCTAAATGAAAGTATTCAGCTACTCTTTATGACCACAGTTTAAGAAAATAAGATGCAAAAAGCAAATCTAATTTCGTAATGTGAAAAGACTCTGATGTAAGACATCAGAAATCAGTGCATACATTCAAGTGTAGAGTAATTCTTCAAAGTGATTCTTCAAACTGAGACATTTTATTTCACATTACATATTATTGTTCAAACTATATTTAAATTTTCTCATCCAGAATTATCTTCACAACTAGTTTCCGAATTGGAGAAGAAATCCAGTCTCCTTTCTTGTAGTCACCTGTTTGTTTCAAACAGCACGCTTAGAAGCAAAATGAAGCTTAGAGATTTAAAATCAAAACTTGTCTTTAGCGAGCCAGTGTGTACACAATCTATATGGGTCTGAGAAACATTCTTTGTGACGTTATCAAGAGGATCTCCCTAGGCAACAACAACTGTTGGCATGGAAAAAAAGGGCCACATGAGACAAAGTATACTTGACTGGTGCATTTGGCAGCACTCACCTTTGCAAATATTATGTAAGTCTGTTTCCTTTATTTTAGGCAAAGTTCCTAAGCTTTAAAACAGGTCTGCATTTTGAAGTTTTCCTAACAGTAGTTGAGATTTTTGAAATGAAAGTCAGTTCTTAATTTAAGCTTTCTTGGATGCACCTTGGTTTGTTTCTTTATTTTTCGCACATATTATGAAGGCTACTTTTGGGGCAGCAGTTGGGACTCGACAGGCCAGGGCAGCTTACTTCCTAGAACACAGAAATCATATGATTTTAATTATAAAACCCGAAATGTTGATTGCTGCTCTTTTCTAAGTCTTGTTTTACATCGAGCCGGTGTTAAAAGTTCGTTAGCTAGAGCTTAACAACACAATGGCCGAAAGGAATGGAGTTACCACACAAGTGTTTAAATTCCATGCCGGATCCCTAGCTACAACGGAGAAGAAAGTTCAAACAACAAAAACAGAGTTGCAAGGTCTGAACTTGCGTGTCACGGATACCTCTTACTCATCACCAAGCAGCTCTGATTCAGGGCAACCAGGCCCTCCCAAGCAACATGGTTAATTGAATAAGGATTCTAAACCTTTTGGCTGCAGATAAACCAAAGTGGCACATGGCTCATAACTCAAACATTTCATTTTAGGCAGCTGTTAGTTTTCTTGCCCAGGCTAATTTGGATTATTCAATCATTTTCTTTTCTTTAATGAAAAACTGCTTGTAGTTACTGGTGGGGACAAAGAGCTGCAATTATGGATCTTGGAAAGTAAATTTATTATCTACTCATTTTAATCATGTATACAAGTGATGTTAAATTTGGAACTAAAGTCAGAACATTTTATTAGTAGTACAATTTTATCTGTGTGTGTGTGTGTGTGCATGTGTGTGTGTACACATTTAATAACATTCAGCCCTGACTACAGTTTCCTGCTATGATGAACCTGGAACCTCTCTCAATAATCAACTAAAAATGCTGGATAGAAAATGACAAATACCCTCTCAAAAGCTATCAGTAAATTTGCTAGTCAGTGAGGAATATTCAGAGGCCAAAACCTAAGGAAAACTGGGAACCTTCAATGGTAAGTAGAGTACACAAGGCAGTTTTTTTACCTTGAAAGAATTTGCCTTATGACGGGATGAAGTTGAGCTCTGGTTTTCATGGACTTCCAGGGGAGCAGGGGATAGGGGACAAAGTCCAGGGCCCACACAAGGAAAAAATATTGAACTCAGGTTATGAATGTAGAATAAAAAAGTATTTCCTCTATGAATTTTTCAGGATTCCACATAAGAACAAGACCATACAAATTTGTCTTTCTCTGTCTGACTTATTTCACTTAGCATAATGCCCTCAAGTTTCAACCATGTTGTTACAAATGGCAGGATTTCATGGTTTTTAACGGCTGAATAATATTCCACTTTATATATATACCACAGCTTCTCTATCTATTCATCTGTTGATGGACACATGTTGTTTCCATGTCTTGGCTACTGTAAATAATCCTGCTAGAAATATGATGGTGCAGCTATCCTTTTCACATCTTTCAGATATATTTCCAGAAGTGGAATTACTGGATCATATGGTAGTTCGATTTTTAATTTTTTGAGGATCTTCCATATTGTTTTCCCTAGTGGCTGTGCCAGTTTACAATCATAATGATATATGAGGGACTTCCCTTTCCTCCACAACCAGGCCAGAATTTATTTCTCA
The DNA here is from genome assembly GCF_922984935.1 of Meles meles. Classification (NCBI taxonomy): domain Eukaryota; kingdom Metazoa; phylum Chordata; class Mammalia; order Carnivora; family Mustelidae; genus Meles; species Meles meles. Next base: position 90,894,521 of record NC_060071.1, on the reverse strand, counting down.
TCTTTTTGATGATGGCCATTCTAATAGGCATGAGATGAGATTCGTTTGTGGTTTTGATATGCATTTACCTAATGCCTAGGGATGTTGAGCATCTTTTCATATATCTGTTGGCTCTCCATATATCTTTTTTGGAAAAATGTCTATTTACATCTTTTGCCCACTTTTAATTAGATTATTTTATGCTATCAATATTTCTTTATATATTTTGTGTATTATCCCTTTATCAGATATATATCTGCAAATATTTTTTTCCCGTTCTGCAAGCTGTCTTTTCACTTTGTCAATGGTTTCTTTTTCTGTGCAGATTTTTATTTATTTATTTTTTAGATTTTATTTATTTATTTGACAGATGGAGATCCCAAGTAGGCAGAGAAGCAGACAGAGAGAGAGGAGGAAGCAGGCTGCCTGATGAGCAGAGAGCCCGATGTGGGGCTCGATCTGAGGACCCTGGGATCACGACCTGAGTTGAAGGCAGAGGCTTTAACCCACTGAGCCACCCAGGCGCCCCTCTGTGCAGATTTTTTAGTTTGATATAATCCCACTTACTTATTTTTTATTTTGTTGCTTGTGTTTTGGTTGTCATATCCCAAAAACCGGTGCCAAGACCCATGTCAGGAAGCTTTGTTCTTATGTTTTCTTCTATGAGTTTCATGCTTTCAGGTCTTACATTTAAGCCTTTAATCGATTTCAAGTTAATTCTTGTGAGTGGTGCAAGATAGGGGTCGAGTTTCTTTTTTTACACATGAATATCCAGTTTTCCCAGCACCATTATTGAATAGACTGTCTTTTCTTGAGTATTCTTGGCTCTTTGTCAAATATTAGTTGACAAAATCTGTTCATCTGTTTTTATGCTAGTACTGTACTGTCTTGATGACTATAGCTTTATAATATAGCTTGAAATCAGGAAGTGTGACGCCTCCTGCTATGTTCTCTCTCAGGATTGCTTTGGCTATGTGAGGTCTTTTGTGGTCCCATGTAAATTTTAGAATTGTTTTTGACACTTCTGTAAAAAATGCCATTGGAACCTTGAGAGGGATTGCATTGAATCTATAGACTGCTTTTGGTTGTATGGATATTTAGTGATATTAATTCTTCCAATCCATAAACATGGGACCTGCCGTGAGTTTTATAATCATAAGCTAGAACTCAGATGGGCTTTTGACCCAAACCCAAATTACCATCAATAAAATTGGCTCAGTACAATTCAGATTACGTCTTTAAAGTGCTCTAAGGCTGGTACATTCTCCCAGAGGGCATTAACAGAAGCAAATGTGAAGCCTCTGCTGAGGCACCATCTTCAACCCAGGCCTTGAAGAGACCCACAGACGATAATTCTAAGACCAATAGGCTCACATTCATGAATCACCAAACATCCAAAGAAACAAGGTAGCAAAAATGTAGCAGGCAGACATAACAGCAAAATCGGAGCTGGAAATACCTGAGATATTAAAATGATCAGAAGTTAAGTACAGAATAAGCATTTTTAAATGTATAAGATAAAAAGGGATTGAAAATATGAGATAGGAACAAGAGACCATAAAAATGACCAACTGGATTTGGGAATGAACAGAATACAATGTGCAGACATGAAAAAATATTAAAGAAATTAAAGACTCACTGAAATTCTGCTTCCAGACAGAAGACAGTAGTTTGTGGCAGATAAATGCTCCTATTGAAAACAAGTAAAGCTGGGTAACTTACAAAAAGTTATTTGCTTAAGGAGTATAGGAGACGGGCTAAAAGAGGAGAGGGACTAAGATTCTAAAAAGAGAACAACAGAGGTGAAGTGATGATCTGCAGCCGCTTTTCCCCTGGAGGCATTTGCTGGGTTTGGGTGAAGGTGAGAGAAAGATAATCTGGGCTTTGTCCTAGCAGAAGACTGCTGCTAGAGACAGAGGAAACAGCTTTTGTCCCTCTTACAAGGCTGGAGGGATAGACCTGGGGAGGCAAAGGGCCTGAAACACACACCCAGTTTCCCTTCAACATACTCAAAATACTTGGCAAATTCGGAGCTGTCCTAAGCTGACATTAAAAAAGCTCAGAAGAGGGGTGCCTGGGTGGCTCAGTCCATTCCGCCTCTGACTCTGGGTCCCAGCTCAGGTCATGACCTCAGGACTGTGTGTTCAAACTCTGCTCCGTGCTGGGCATGGAGCCTACTTAAACAAACACCCCCACACCCCCAAAACTCAGATGAGGCTATCTCAACGGGCCCCAGTGAAACTATCACTTGCACCACTGAAAGCCTGACTAAGATATGCCATTGGAAGAGAGGCAAGCCAGAGAAAATGGAGACTTACTCAGAATATAACCCAGCTACCACTCAGCATGGTACCTGACTGGATTAAGGTGATTAGCTTCCGCTTAATCTTCCTAAAACAGGAAAGGCTAAGCCCTCTCTGGAGGAACACAAAATTATCCAGAGGGTCATGATGTCTTATATTGAGTCAACAATTGATAGGCATGCCAAGAGAGAGGACCATACATCTAGAAAGCAAAAAACAAACAGACCATGGATGATTCAGATATTGGAGTTAGTAGACATGTGGATATAGCCTTTTAAGTATATTCAACTAGCATATTTAAAAAACAGAAGCAGAGGGGGAGACAATCAATGTATTTAGAAAGATGAGTATTTCACCAGAGAATTGCAATGTAGCCAAAAAAAAAAAAAAAAACCCACAAAAAAACAAAATCAAAACTAAAACTAAAACAAGAGAAAACCATAAAATTGAATAAAGTCGGGGCGCCTGGGTGGCTCAGTGGGTTAAAGCCTCTGCCTTCGGCTCAGGTCATGATCCCAGGGTCCTGGGATGGAGCCCTGCATCGATCTCTCCGCTCTCTCTCTCTCTGCCTGCCTCGGTCTACTTGTGATCGCTGTCTGTCAAATAAATAAATAAAATCTTTAAAAAAAAAATAAAATTGAAAAGTATAGAATCTGAAATTCAGACCTGAATAGATAGCTTTAATAGCAGCAGACAGGATTAATGAAATAAAAGACAATTTTTAAAACACACAACTACTGTACGTAGAGGAAAAATAGGACAATACAGAAGATGGTTAAAGTGGCATATGGGAACATAGTGAATAAATATAAAATATACACAACAGGAGTCTCAAAAGGAGGAGAAAAAGATATTCACCAAAGATTTCCTAAAGTTAAGAAAAGATACTGAGTTAGAGATTTAATAAGATGGATGAAATCAAGCAAGAAATACACAAAGAAGGCCCCAGCTAGGCACAAAACAAAACTGTCAAAAACAAAGAAAAAGATGAAAATCTAAAAAAAAAAATCAGAGAAAAAAGAGACTTCAGTTTCAGGAGAAAAATGTTAAGACTGACAGTTAATTTCTCAATAGGGAAGAGGGCAGCTAGGCATTAAGATGACATTTTAAAAGAGTTACAGGACGACTTATGGTTTTGGCTATGATGGAGTAACTGGGACCACATTTATCCCCTGACTTAAAAAAAATTTCACCCCAAACCAACTACAACAACAGCAAACATTGGTGAAAATACATGGATCAATGTCTTTGGACTTTGGACAACAGGCAGCCCAGGACAGTGATCCCTGAGAGAAGGGAAGCGTATGAAGTGAGCTCTACGATTGACCCAGCTTACCATCTGGAGAGGTTACAGAGCAGAGAGCAGGGAGGAACAGAGCCTGGCAGCGTCCCTGAGTTGAGAACACAGAGCTGAGAACATGGGGGAGGCCAAGGTGGCTGGGATCTGCAGGTCAGAGTATGGAAGAAGAGAGTCTTCATGCGGTGGGTAACATGGCACAGGGAGAGTCCGTGAGAGCGGTGGGGTATAGAGAATGACTGTGCATACCCTGACTTCCTCTGCGTACTGATCCAGCATAAGTGACAGTAAGCTACCAAGTAAGGGCAAGAACTACCAGAAAGGAGCAGGTAGGATAATAACTAAAACTCACACAAGGTTGTGACCAGTCAAAGAAGAGAAGCTTCATACTCCACAGGTAGTGCATTCAGAGGGGTGTTGCCTCAACTGTGGGGAACAATCAGCCTGATATTAAAGGTACCCTGATCCTACCTAATAAGCTTAAAAAACCCTTGTAAGGATCAAACTGTTTCCAAGTAGTGTAACTGTATCCCTGAACAAAGCTCAAAAAATTTTAATGAAAAACAAAAACAAAAACAAAACAGTGCTCAACAAGTTAAAATATACAATGACTGGCATCCAGAAAAAATCAGCAGGCATGCAAAGCAGGAAAATATAACTCATGATGAAGGAAAAAAAATCAATAGTGAGAGACCTGGAAATAGATTAACAGAGAAGAACATTAAAACAGTTCTTATAAATATTTTCTATATTCCAGAAGATAACATTAGGCATAAATAAATTCAGGAGAGAGATAAGAGAAATTAAAAATACACAACTTTAACTTTTAGAGATAAAAATACACTTGCAAGGAATAAGGCTCTGGATGGAATTAAGAACATATTAGATACTGCAAAAGAAAAGATTAGTAAATTTGAAAATAAAGCAATAGAAACTATCCAAAAGAAAACAGAGAAAAAACAGCCTGAAAAAAGAGGAAATGAAGCATGAAATAGCTGTAGGACAACTTAAAGTGGCATAGTATATATTGAACAGTAGTTCCAGATGGAGAGGAAAAAGACTTGGGGGACAGAAAACTATTAAAAAAAAATGGCTGAGGGATGCCCGGATGGGTCAGTTGGTTAAGTGTCTGCCTTTGGCTTGGGTCATGATCCTGGGGTCCTGGGATCAAGTCCCACATCAGGGTCTCTGTTCAGCAGGGAGTCTGCTTCTTCCTCTGCCTGCTGCTCCCCCTGCTTGTACTCTCTCAGACAAATAAATAAATGTTATTATTGTGTACAAATGTAGAAGAAAATGTATAATAACAATATTGCAAAGAACACGCATGGTGAGACAACAATTTCTGTAAACTGTGATGTGACAGTTTAGACATGAACAGTTTATAGAATCTTTGCCTCAAAGATTCTTACTGTCCACCCCACCCTGGTCCTCTTTAGTCCATGTACTTTAAAACTTCCAATTCCAGGGGCGCCTGGGTGGCTCAGTGGGTTAAGCTCTGCCTTTGGCTCGGGTCATGATCTCAGGGTCCTGGGATCGAGCCCCACATCGGGCTCTCTGCTCAGCAGGGAGCCTGCTTCCTCCTCTCTCTCTGCCTACTTGTGATCTCTCTCTCTCTCTCTCTCTGTCAAATAAATAAATAAATGAATAAAATTAAACTTCCAATTCCAAGTTCACTATGTTCCCTACAGGTATTATGTAGTGTACGTAAGGTATTTACATTACCTTACCCTGACTGAAGAATTTTTTTTTTAAAGAGTTTATTTATTTATTTGACAGAGAGAGAGATCACAAGTAGGCAGAGAGGCAGGCAGAGAGAGAGGGGGAAGCAGGCTCCCTGATGAGCAGAGAGCTTGATGTGGGGCTCAATCTGAGGACCCTGGGATCATGACCTGAGCTGAAGACAGAGGCTTTAACCCACTGAGCCACCCAGGTGCCCCCTGACTGAATAATTAAACAGAATAGAAGCAGTTTTTAGATTTCAGCTACTGGTTACAGCAAAATTCCATGTAAAATTACAAAATTAGTAGAGGTGCTTTGCAGTAGATTTCAACCAGTCTATTATTTTTTCATTAAGAGACCTAATCTCCTTCCTAGGTTCTTTCTTCTCTTCCCTTTTCCTCCTTCCTCCCTCCCATTCTTCTTTCCTTCCTTCCTTTCTTAAGATTTTATTTATTTATTTGAGAGAGAGAGCACAGGCATGAGAAGGGGGGACAGGCAGAGGAAGAGGGAGAACCACCCTTCCCTCTGAGCATGGGCCCGATGTGGGGCTTGATCCTAGGACCCGGAGATCATGACCTGAGCCAAAGACAGACCCTTAACCAACTGAGCCACCCAGGTGCCCCCCTAGGTTCTTCCTAACCATATTACCAAAAGTAATGTTTATCTTTAATATTTTATTGCTCTTCTTTTTTTTTATATCTAAATAGTTTTTAAGGGTTCTTATGGTACCTAAAAATTTGTTCATATCAATTTCTATCTTTATTAAACTTGTTAAGGAAGTGAGACACGGTTTGATGGTGAACCTACCAGTCATCTTACTACAGTGTATTTTATAGGCATATCCAGTATAGGATCTTCAGAATTGTACCACTCTAAGTTTGATTAAGATCAGTGAACAAGAATTGTATTGAAATGTGTAGGATTTGCAGTAGGGGATATTATATGAATAAAAAATAAATATATATTTTAGATATTTGAGTTTGTGCATTAAAATGCATCTTTGTTAATAATCAGACAGTTAAGAAACTGGTGACTTCAAAAGTACTAGTGTACTCCAAAACTACACTTAGATAACTATAAAATTAAAAATAAGTGTATTAAGATTTCTGCAAAGAATTATCAATGGCATACAATATTTTAATGATTCTCAAAAATAAATATTCATCATTGTCTTCTTCTGTTTATGAAATCCTACATTAAAAATAATAACTCTAACCTCTATAAATTTAACTTAAAGTACATAATAAAAAAGAACAGAAAATACCTTTCAAAAAAGATTATTCTAGTAAAAGGATTACAAAAAGTTTGGTAACTTGAGAAGCTATCTGGAACGTATGCTACTAGTTCAAATGTGCAAGCTCCAACTTAACAAATGTTTAAAATATTTGAGTTTTTAAAACAGTGCCAAAATAAACCACATCTTTTCTAGAGATGACATATTTAGCTAAGCATGAGCAATATAAATCTTTCAACCATTCCATGTATTTGTTTAAAAGCCTCAGAAACCATGTGCATTTCTAATAAAACATGAACAAAATACTGAAGTCACTGGAGCCTAACAGTGGACTTATGAAACAATTTTTAAAAAGGAAAATGTATTTGTGTGTGTGTCAGTGTGTATACATCTAACTACATAGAATATACATGTATATAGATATGAATAGATTAATAGATAGGTTAGTTGTAAATAATAGTTATCAACAACAAAATAAGGTCTTGGGGAAAATCTGGGTTCTATGCAAACCATATGTGAGAAGATAAAATGTGTAAGCCATGGTTATTTTATCACTATAATGACTCATTAATCATGAGTACTTGAAAATAGAAATGTAAAAAAATACCTATGATCTTTAAAGATACTACATAAAAAATGCTTTTCTATGCAATTATATCCAATAGTAAAACTACAGATTTTTAATATTCTAACATTTTTGTGAAGTAATCTAATTCTATTAGTAAGTGATTGACAAGATTCCTCAGTTTATTTGAATAAAGATATATACAAAGGATCACGTTTCTTATTGAATAAGGAAAATATTTTATTAGATAAAATATTTCAACTATTTTAAATAATTTTAACATTAATGGCTTAGTCATAAAGGTAGAATTAAAATTTCTCATATATTAACAGTTAACTAATAACTTTGCTCTAACTGCCCATACCTTGATTATAACTAGGAACCTTACTTATAACTTGTCTATAACCAGTTCTGTCTCTAATAGTTGATCTAGGAAGTAAAGGTAAGCCTTGAAGTTCAGACCACCATTTGATAAAACTACACTGTCAGGTTTCAGCATCAGGCCAAATCAAAAATAGTACTAAGCAACTCAAGGTTACTTTTTACTAATAATGAATTGTCACTCCTTATGAGTGAAACCTAAGGCAAAGTGTGCTCCTACTAGAACACGATAGAGAGGAGGTAATAATGTGAGGCATTTACCGATCCAGTTCCCATGATTGTACTTCACTGAAAGAAATGCATACCACGTCAATTGTTAGCAAATTTATATATATGTGTAGAAAAGAAATGACACAATAACAACAAAAATTGCCAGAGCTAAAATTTTTCAAGTTTTTTTTTTTTCTTATAGGAAGATTTCAGGAAGTATGGCTGAGTAGAGTTTAGTCGTAGGACCTCAAACATAAGTCTTAGCCAGTCCTTGGCAAATTCCTAGCCCCTCTGAGTCTATTTCCTTATCTGTAAAATGTAACAATAATAATGATACAATTGCAATTAACATCATTGTTATTATGTGGTTGATATATATGTGTATATAATCTACTATTATTACTATCATATGGTTGTTGATAGGATCAAATAAAAAACACAGATGTGAAAGGATTTTATAATAAATCATTAAGTGTTACACATGTTTGTATTATCTTTTCTGCTTTTCTTCTGAACTACTTATTTTTACAATAGTAAGTGAATTCTCATGTTACCATAGGAATTAGACTTGATAATATTCAAGGCAAACTCAAAGCAACATCTCTGGGCAGCATGAAATACATCTGAAATTGCATTATTACTGAATATGTGGAGAACTGATCTTCGGTGAGCTGGGCCATTCCTTCACGGACAAAAAAAAAAACCAACAAAAAAATTCACAACAACGTAAAGACTGTTTGAAACATTGTTGGTGGGCATTTTAAGTGAAAGAAGTCAATTGATAATATGTGGCTGTAATACTTGGCATCTGCAATTTTGTACACAAGTCATTTTCAAGGGGATGTGATGTTTTGATGGAGATTACCTATATTCACAATAGTAAAATGTTACAATTGTATTATAAGTTTAGCTTCAAAATATCCAATTCTTTAAAAGTTCTGGATATTAATTACAGGAATTGGTTGCCCTAATCTGATCAGTTAGGGACAGAAAGAGATGTGTGAAAACTGTAAAATGTCTTTATGTTTACAGCGTGTTTTATAAAACTCCAAGCAGAAAAACGCAAGAGACATCTGTCTCTTCTTCAGGACTAAACTGAAAATTCAAGTTTACTTGCGATTTATTTGAAGAGGATTCAGGAATGGACTATTTTGTGACAGGAACTGTTCCTCTTTACTTACCTGTGTGACTTGAAAGGCACTGTTCCTTCACATAGGGAGCTGCCACGTGTTTCGATTAGAGCCCAGAGACCAAATTATTTCAGGTTTCTCTATTTATATAGTCACGGGCCCATGAAAGGCTATAATTCTCTTTAGGGCTATACAGGAAATCCAGTTAGCTTATTTCTAACCCCTGTTGTTGTTTATTTTCTAATACTAATAGTTTAAAGAAAAATTAAAAACAGGCAACATGAGTAAATTCTAAATTTGAACTCAATGGGGTTCTGCTAGTTAATTTAATAAATTTAATGAGGAAGAAGTTGAGTTTGTTAACATCACGATTTTTTTGTCACTCTGTGATAAAGCACTACATTTTCCTGCAGAGTTTAAAAAAAAAAAAACCAACAACAACACACGAATAATCTCCATTCGTGTATGAAAGAATAGTGCAATAAACTGTCCTGTTTTTGTCCCCAAAACAAGCAATGGTAGATAACTTAGCTCCATCTCAAAGATCAATTAAAATACTGTATGGACTTAGAAAAATTTACACTTTCCTACAAAATTTTCACTAATTCAATCGCTACTTGCCTATTTCATCCTGTTCCAGGCATAGTCATCTCCTACTGGCCTCTCACCTATTCAATCTAAAAAAAAAGAAGAAATTTTTCCTATAGTCAAATATATAAATCTTAGTTTTATTCATAATTTCATATGATTAGAAGTGACTGCTATGCCATAACTATTTCAAATTATCTTTTAATAAAACAGTAGGTAACCAAATTGCCAGTTTTCTTTTTTCCACATCCTTATATTTTTACATTATAGTTTTATTGAATACAACAAAAATTCAAGTGATAATCTAGATAAAGATAAAAAAAATAATACTTAACATGTTTGATGACTTCTCGCCTTTCAGAGTCATGCTAGCACATGTTAATTTCCAAGCCATAAGGTGTCCCAGCCCACGAGACAGACTTGGCCATTTCTATAGCTTAAATAGAGTTCAGTTATTCAGTTACAACATTAAAAAGTGTTGACAATATGAATCTAAAAGTACGCATGAACAATATCCTCTTTTTAATTGAAAACAGTTTGCATTATTTGCAGTGAAACAAAAATTATGCCTTGATTAATGTAATTTTAAAATATCAAACTCTTATTAGAGCGAAGTATACATTTGATTCCTGGTATTTAGACTTAATATTCTTTAATACTGACAAAGATTATGTGAATGCATTGGAGGAAGACTATACACTCTCACAGCTGAGCTCTCATCAGTTAAGAAATAAATTCTACATTGAAAAATGCATGTATTTGAAGTTTTGACCTAACACAGTGGATTAAGGTTTAGACAATATTTACTTTGCTGCATTTTGGTTCAGAAAGGGCTGCATGCGAAGATATGACCTATAATGGTTTCTCCGTAAAAAGATGTATATTCAGTACAGTGAGATATAAAATAGTTACAAAATAAGCTGCAACTTTAGAGCTACTCACTGGTAAAAGTCTGTAGTTAATACATTTGGATAAATAACTCAAGTCAGCAGCAAAGTGGTTAAACATTTGTGATTTGATTTTATCTCAGCTTGGAATGTGGTTGGAGTGTCCCACTTCTAACAACTGTTTGCTAAGTTAAGGCTTTAGTGTTTACACAGTGTTGAATGAAGCAGCCTGGTCACCAGATGTGATTGCTTCCCCAGACTGTCGTTTTTTCAGTCAGATCACTGTCCTCATGGTCCCTGTTCCAACCTTCTTCCTCAGGACGTCCACCAGCCTTTCCAACCTAAGTCGGGGGCAGGAGGGCGGGAAGGGGGAAAAAAAAGAATACAAAAAGTGCAGTTATTGTCAGGAATGTTTTGGCTGAAAAAGAACAGTTATTTGCCTGTGACCAAGCAGTGCTGGTAAGAGACAAAGTTAAGAGACAAAGCATTACTGTCAGCAAGGCACACTGGTGCAGAGTGCCAAGTATCTGAGGTTAAAAAAACAGTAACAACACAAACTTTAACCTAGATCTTCAGATTATGTCAGCTTTAGAAGCTACATGAAAAATATAACATTCTTATTTCAATACATTTACCTGCTTGCGTTAAGGTTGCAAATGAATCATTTACTATGCAATGAGAAGATGGCACTTGAAATGCAGAGCAGTTTCAAACTGATTTTTACCTGAGAAGTACCTATTTCAATATAGAAATACCATCGCTCTTACACCTGTTACTTAGCTACAAAAGTGACACACTGATATGTTACACACAATTCTGACACATTACATTTCTTCCTTCCTCATAAAGTCAGCTGATGAAAATAATTAGGAATTAGCTAGCTGGAAAAAACCTTTTAGTGGCACGAAAATAATTTAAATATACACAACTGATTTGATGCTAATAAAACCAGACTTTCTGTACTACATTTAAAAGAAGTTTCTATTCTTAGTAACATAAACAGGCAAGGAGTCTATAGTTTCTAGTCAAAGATATGTGATTTTTTTTAGTTGATTAAAAACATGAATTATACTGAAAATAAAGTCAAAAGTTCAAAAGTCCATTTTGTAGTGTTCTTAGGCTACTCTACGGGTGGGAGATGACATTCATGTGGATCAGTGAGATTTTGCTTGACAAGAGATGATGGAATCCGACCATTAATTTTTTTTTTAACTGAAAACATAAAACCTCAATAAAAAAATCCCGTTTGATGTTACACACAGAGAAATCTTCCAGTTTTCATATACACAATCTTCCTCTTGAAAGACTGGTAAGCGACATAGTCTAGTCTGCTCTAGCTTGCCTCATTTATATGGATCCATGCATGAGGGTCCTTTGCAAATAAACACAGCACAGAGCTAGACACTAAAGGAATGAGGGTATTCTTAGCGTCATACACACTGGTTTACACAGCTAATCAGCTGCATGCAACACTGAATGCTAGCTCAAGTTTATTGGATGATTTTGTGTATGCTGAGTTCTGTTACCAGAAAACAAGAGGATGAAACAAAATAATTCAGTGCATCAAAAATCTTTGCTTTGAGAAATGGTGGTCATTAGAACAGCTTCAGCTACTGAATAAGATTCACTAGACAATTCACGATGTTCACTGGTCAGTCTGTATTAGTTGAATTTTCCCTAATGACAAAAGCTAGTGCTATCTTATATACTATGAAAATGGTGATTTGTAGGATTACATAAATTCTTTTTTTTTTTTTAAGATTTTATTTATTTGACAGAGATCACAAGTAGGCAGAGAGAGAGAGTAGGAAGCAGACTCCCTGAGGAGCAGAGAGCCCGATGCAGGGCTCCATCCCAGGATTCTGGGATCATGACCTGGGCCGAAGGCAGAGGTTTTAACCCACTGAGCCACCCAGGCGCCCCCATAAATTCTTTTTTTAAAAAAATATTTTATTTATTTATTTGACAGAGAGAGATCGCAAGCAGGCAGAGAGGCAGGCAGAGAGAGGAGAGGAGGAAGCAGGCTCCCACTGAGCAGAGAGCCCGATGTGGGGCTCGATCCCAGGACCCTGAGATCATGACCTGAGCTGAAGGCAGAGGCTTAACCCGCTGAGCCACCCAGGCACCCCAGGATTACATAAATTCTTTGAGACAAAGTTTCACTGACCTAAATTTTGGAGGAGGGGCAAGAAAAATATCAGTCTGAAAATTTAAATGTATTTTTAAAATATGATCATCACCTCAATTAACTGTTAAAAAAGGACTCCTAAAGGAAATACTGACAGGCCATTTAAGAGCATTTTTTTGGGCATATGTTATTAAAAAAAAAGCCAGAAAATATTACTTTCAAATTGGTTAGTTTTATCCCAGCACCATGATATCACTTATACTACAATTAAAAAAAAAAAAAAAACCTTCTTCATAATGTCAAAGTAAGCTGTACTCTGCAGAGTTACTATTATTATTACGAACTCAGAATCAATGGAACCTCAAATTACTGAGGTGAATCAGTGTGCCTCTTTTGACTTCTGCTTCCTTAATAGGCTCATCTACTTTAGTTTCCTTTTTATACATTAGGACATACTTCCATTTAGAACTTTTATATCTTGCTAAGGAAAGAGGTTAGAAGAAAATACTTAAATATCATATCTTGCGCTCTCTTTCCTATGTTTCAACAATTACGAGATCAACCACATTCTCAGTTTATCCAGGTTGAATGATGTATGAAAATTTGATCTCAGAAATGAAAAAAATGTCAATTACTTGGTTCTGTAAAAGCTTACTGACTTCTGAAACACAATGAAGCACCTATTCCTTCCTGTAAGGAATGGAATACACCTGCCAAACATGGACGGTGCCAACAGGAAGGGAGCTGTGTATGGCTGTTGAAGCACCTTGCAGGATTCGCCCGCAGGCAATTCTTTACCATCCAAATCGACACTAGCCTTTAAAAAATTATGTAGCTTACTCAATTGGTTCCAACTGCTTTACATATTGCTCAACGATAATTTCCCAAGGGCTTCATGAAATCGGAAAGGGGGTTAGAGCCGGGAGTAGGATCTCTCCATTTTAAATATGAAGAAACTGAAGCACAAGTAAACCCTTCTACGGGACCTGCAGTAAAACAGTAACACCTCTGGGCCTGGTTTCCTTATTCAGAGTTCAAAGCTACTTCCAAGAGGGCTTTGGGTCACTGGGAGAGCCACAGGTTTCAGACTATAGTTTAATGGATTATTTAGCTTCATTAAAAATTTTCTCAAGTTCTTACTTAAGTCAAATTGGGAAGGCATTTGTCAGTGTATTTCTTTTTTTTTTTTTAAGATTTTATTTATTTATTTGACAGACAGAGATCACAAGTAGGCAGAGAGAGAGAGAGAGAGAGAGGGAAGCAGGCTCCCTGCTGAGCAGAAAGCCCAAAACGGAACTCAATCCCAGGAGCCTGAGATCATGACCTGAGCTGAAGGCAGTGGCTTAACCCACCGAGGCACCCAGGCACCCTGTCAGTGTACTTCACCTGCTATTTTAGTAACACATTAAGAAAGTAAAGTAATGACAGTGCACAGAATAAGAAATAATTGTTACAAACTAATTTTTGCTATAGTACAATTTCTATATAAACTTAAGAAATATACTTAAAGCCGTATTTTAGAAAACTTATTTTTTCAATTAACATTATTTTTATATTTTCTATGTATTTAGATAATATACATGTACTACAATGGAATATGTACTTTTCCAATAGGTAGATGAACGTAGTTATTTACCAATTTTCCTAATCAGTGTACTTATATTTTTCACTCTTAATGAAAAATGTGATCTATTTTAAGTGGTAATTCTTTTTTAAAAAATTATTTCTTAAAATCAATTAGTTAATTTAATTTTTTAAGAAAGAGATTGCATGAGTGGAGTGAGGGAGAGGGGGAGACAAAATCTTAAGCAGGCTCCAGACCCAGTGTGGAGCCTGATATGAGACTTGATCTTCCCGCCTTGAGATGATAACCTGCTGAGATCAAGAGTGGGATACTTAACTGAGCTGCCCAGGAGCCCCAAATGGTAAGTAATTCTTAATACTGACCGTGTGTCAGGAATTATGAGAAGTAAATTATGCACACACTTAATTTTCATGATAACTCCATGGAGTAAACATCATTGGCTGACAAAACCAAAACACAGCGACAGTAATTTGATCAGAGCCCCACTTTTAGTGAGTTTTTGAGCTAGGACGTGATACTAAATCTAATTACAACTTCCCTGATCTCTCTGATGTGCTATACTGCTTCCAAAAGCACTACAACACTTAAGGCTTATTTCTAAATTTTGGTGGGCTTGAATTACTCTTATGATTTTACATACATATATATATATATATTCCCCCCCCAACAGAAAGGAGTGAAACAGAACAAATTCCTCATCACCAACACAGAACAAATTCCTCATCACCAACAGAATTGTACCAAAGAAGTCTCACTGTAGGTTCCACTTTTTTTTTTTTTTTTGAAGATTTTATTTATTTATTTGACAGACAGATCACAAGTAGGCAGAGAGGCAGGCAGGGAGAGAGGAGGAATCAGGCTCCCCGCTGAGCAGACAGCCCAATGCAGGTCTCCATCCCAGGACCTTGGGATCATGACCGGAGCTGAAGGCAGAGGCTTTAACTCACTGAGCCACCCAGGTGCCCCTGTAGGTTCCACTTTTGAGAGTAATTTTTATATCTGTTAATGTGAGAGCGGAAATTCTTCTTGGCTTGACAATTTTCACTCCAGAAAAATTATACCTGCTATTTTAGGCAATGAGGTTATCCCATCAAACATATTTGCCTTTAAAATTTTTTTGTTCAAGGAGAAAGAAATAGGGAAATCCAAGAGAGATAGATAACAACCTTCATCCAGCAGAGGAGATAGAAAAACCACTTGAAATGTGGGGTTACCATTAATATCAAAGATCTTGCCTGCTTTCAACCATGGCAGCAGGATGAGAAAAAGACTTTAAATGTAGTTTTTTCTTTTAGGATTATGGCTGTTCTTCCTCTTCTGGTCATTTTTTTTTTTTTAAGATTTTATTTATTTATTTGACAGAGAGAGAGAGAGATCACAGGTAGGCAGGGAGGCAGACAGAGAGAGGAGGAAGCAGGCTCTCCGAGGAGCAGAGAGCCAGATGCGGGGCTTGATCCCAGGACCCTGGGATCATGACCTGAGCCGAAGGCAGAGGCTTTAACCCACTGAGCCACCCAGGTGTCCCTCTTCTGGTAATTTTAATGTGGATTTATTTTATCATCTTTTTCTTTATGCTTTCCATACTTTCCTCAAAAAAATGTTATTTGTTTCCTTGATTCCATCTACACACTTATTACTTCCAAATACATAGCCCCCATCCCAAAACTCCCTTCTGAGTTTCAGACTCACATACCCAACTGCCTTCAAGACGTCTCCTTTTGCTTATTGCACTGGCATATGACACTTAGCATATCTAAAACAAAATTAATTTTTCTTCCCATCAATGTTTCAGTATTTATCTTGATTAATGTTCTCTTTCATGAAGTTGAAAAAATTTAGAAAAACTTTGTCCATTTTATGTATGTATGTATGTATGTATGTATGTATTTTTCTCATTTCAGTGTGGACCTGTGAAAACTTTGTGATGCAACCACCAATGCAGACAGTAGGAAGCAAGGAATAGGTTTTAACTCATTTAGTAACATCATTTGCACTTTAGGAAGATTACACAGGCAAGAATGTAGGGATGGATGGAGGAAGGTTATCCTATAGGTAAGAAGCCCAGATAGTTCCTGATTAAAATAATCCTAGTGAGCACAACATGAGAATGTATTTAAGGCCATACAACTGTGCACTAAAAATGGCTAAAATGGTAAAATTTTATGTTATGAAGATTGGCTATAATAAAAAAAAAAATCCTTGTGAAACCTGAAGCCTTGAACTAGAACTGCAGCAATACAAATGGAAAGAAGGGGATAAGTTTGAAAGATATCTAGGATACGGAATCCAAAGGACTTAGTGACTTTTGAGGGTAGGGTGGGGAGAAATGGGGTGGGCAAGGATGTCTGGTTTTGGTTATTAAATGGATAGTGGTAATTAAGACAGTGTAGAGGAAGATTAGAAGAATTTGGTGTATGTGTGTGTGTGTGTGTGTGAGTTCAGCTTAGTAATATAAATTTGAGGTGCTGGTGGAACATATGAATGGGAATGTGAGGTAGATATCTGGATGTAAGAGTCTATGTTAAAGAGACAATTCCAGATTTATGATATGGATTTCAGTTCAATCAATAAGTACTTGCTTGGTAACTCCTATGTACCAGGTATTGTTCTAGACATTGATTATTCAAAAAACAGGACATGGTCCCTGCTTATAACATAAGCTGAGGAAGTAGATCTTTACATGGGTAACTCAAATAAGTTATTAGTAAATGCTGTAAAAAAAAGGATAAACACAGATATTAAACAGAACCTAGTTTCAGTAGGGGAGGATAAGGGAAGGCACATGAAGTCTTCCTGATTTTGTCTGAGTTAAGTATTGAAGAATAAGAAGGAAACAGACATCTTGAGAAGGGTGGGAGTGGAGAGAGAGAAGGATGGGTATTAAAGACAGAGGAAATAATATCTGTGAAGGCACAGAATTATGAAAAGCATGATATGGGTCAAGTCCTATTGGGAGTAAGTTTTCTCAGGATCATGAAGTAAGAGGTGGAGAATGGTAGGAAATGAGGCTGAAGAGGTGGGTCATGACTAGATTGCTCTAGGTTGTAACTGAAGCCATGGGAGTAGATGGAAATGCTTAGAAAGAGAAATAAAAAAGGAGAAGAGAGGTGAGAATAAGAAAGAAACTAAATGAAAACAAATATTGAGAGTAAAGAGATTGGCAAAAGAATTTGAGGAAATAGGGAGTAAAAGATGAATCAAGAACAGGTAATTGTTACAGAATCCAAAGAGCATTTGAAGAAGGCAGTGATCAATGGGGTTAAGTACTTAAACAAGATCAAAGTGAAAAGTGCCCATTTGATTTGGGAATTGGGAAAAATGACAAATTTTCAGGTCAGTTTTAATGGCATGATGGAGAAGTAGGAGGAAGCCTGAGAGGAATGTGAAAATTGAAGGCCAGGGGTGCCTGGGTGGCTCAGTCAGTTAAAGCATCTGACTCTTGGTTTTGGCTCAGGTCATGACCCTGAGGTCATAAGCACAACTTATAGCATTATCTTAAAAAATTCGACTGGGCAACTTTTCTTGGAGATTAAGGGGAAAGACGTGGGAAGAATACAGCCATGGATAATTTAGGTATGGAGGAAGTTAACAAATAGAACTTAAGTCTGCTAGATTCAACTTTCCCCATGGAGTAGGAGGCAGAGTTCTCTGCTGAAAGCAAGGGTAAAGAAAAAAGGTAGATGAAGATGCTGAAGTTTAATGTGACAAGAAAGGGAGGTGATTTGGAATGTATAAAAGAAATATTAGGTGAGATTAATGATACAGCTACAGCTAGAGACTACAAATTTGTAGGAGGTACTGGTCATCATAGTAGTATGACTTTTGTTTTCCACATCAGGTCTACACTTGGGGATAAATTTGGGGAGGACAAATAATAGAAGTAATTGAGAGTTTATGACTTGTAAGGCAAAAAAAGAGTATAAAAAGACTGTGTCCTTGAGAGAAAGTGATTAAACTTAGAATTGAGATTGGGTAGAGAAGAAAGTGAGTCTGTAAGGGGCTGTTAGTTAAAAAAAAAAAATGAAAGGAGCAAGGGACCAGATGTCTTGATTTGTGCTGAAGCTAAAAAGCATGAGTAGCTGGAATAAGTCTGTGGTTATTGTGAAAGAGGCAACTTTGATCTTAGGATTTCAGATATAGAAAATTCTGTCTACATCCATTGTAGCTGAAGTGGATAAGAGATAAAAGTCATTAGCATTCAAGAGACGAAAGAATAGGGTACATTACTGACATGGATATTGAAGTTTCTTAGCATGAATGTAGAAGTTGGAGTAGAGAGGAAGACACTGAGTCAGATGCCTGACATGTATTTTAAGGGAATATCACTGATCAGATCGATCAGTAGATAGCACTAAAGAGAAGAGACGGTGGGTGAGAAAGCTGGATGGTGTAAATCTCAAAGGAGGCAGGGTTTTTACATCAATGCAGGTCTGAAAGCAGCAAAGGTGAACCAGAAGAACTCTCCTTCATAGAATCTGGGTATGGGGAAAAGACTGGTGTTACGTGGGCTGCCAGAAAACAAGTGTCCTCAGCAAATTCAAGTTTCGGGTAGAATGTGTGTGTGAAACACTCAGTGTAGTAGTTGTGGATAGATGCGAGGTAGTAACAATGGAAAGAAGGTTCCAGAAAGCAGACTGAAAAGAGCTAAGATAAGAGGAATAAAAAGAAGGAGAGAAAGATGGGGAGGGAGGAAACACAGAGCTATGAAAGAGAATAGCTGATGGTCGGAGTGTGCCCACTCTCCTGTGTATAAATTGTAACTGATAAAGAAGTTCTTGCTCCGTTTTAGCCACAAAATGTAACCGAGGAAAACAGATTAAGATACACTGATGCTACTAAAAATGGACATATACACATGTATTTGTGAATATAGAGAGACATGGTCATATAAATATGGATCATCAATTTCACTTTTCTTCACAAAAGAACACATAAGAAATAAGTAAATATCCTATGAGGAAAGAATGAAGCTGAAAAAAGACTATTTACATTTGAAATACAATGAAGAAAGTTTGTAAGTGAAAAGGTGAGGACAGGAGTAGATAGGAGAGCGGGATGAAAAATCATGGTGAAGAAGGTAATAATAAGACTTGGCAGACAGTAGTAAGAATGGGGAATTAAATAATTATACGGTCAAAAATCATTCCTTATTTTAATTGGAAACTGCCTCCTTGAATCTTCCACTCATCTACCCAGACCTACCCTTTAAATTGTTGCCCTATCTGATTTCCGTAGGAGGTGCTGTCAAAATGTTAAGAGAGCTGTCATGTCCTTACGGTATTTTATTTACACTTCCAGTCTTCAAATGGCTGGTATCTTAAAGTTAGTAGACGACTCACTGTTGTTCATATTTTTTGTGGATGTTCTCTAGTATGTCCAGTGTCTTTAAAAATATTGGCCCTGGGGTGCCTGGGTGTCCTGGTCAGTTGAATGTTCAACTCTTCATTTCAGCTTGGGTAGTGACTTGAGAGTCATGGGATCAAGTCTCATGTCAGGCTCCACACTCAGTAGACTCTCTGCTTGAGATTCTCTCTCTCCCTCTGCTTCCCCTCTCCATGCTCTTTCTAAAATAAATAAATAAAATCTTTAAAAATTTGCCCCTATATAATAACCCAGTTTAATCATTATAGAGGGAAGTTGGACTGATATCTTCCTTGATTTAGACTTTTACTTCTGTTTCACTATCCCTGCTTATACTAATACTCTAACACTAATACTAATATCACTAAGACCTAGCCTGCTTTGTCTCCCACGCCAAGCCAAGTGTCTCCTATTTTGGACATATACAATTAATATTTATTCTCCATTTATTGCTGTACAATAAACCACACAAAACTTGGTGGCTTAAAACAAAATTAAAATTTTATTTAATTTTGGCAAAATTAAAATTTTGTTTAATTTTGGCAAAATTAAAATTTAATTTTGTCAACTTGGAATTGGAGTAGCTGGGTAAATTTGCTAGCCTTTCCTGGCATCACTCATTCAGCTGTAGTCAGTTGGGGTGTGTCTGACAAGTAGTGCTGACTTCTGCTAGGACTCTCTCTTTCTGTGGTATCTCATTCTCAAACAGATAAGCCCAGACTTATTTACCTAGTGACCACATCAGTAAGAGGGGGATGCTGAAATCACTACGGCCTCTTGAGGCCTTGTTTAGAAGTTGTACATCACTTGGTTTATTTTATTGCTTAAAGGGAGTCACAGGCCAGCCCAGATTTAGAGGGTGGGGGAAAAATTCCACCTTTTGACAGGAGCAGTTGCCAAAAATTCATGGTCATTTTTATTGCACAATATTGATCTTAAGCGGAAGATTCTATGTTTATCCAAGTCAGACTTCATCTTGGTAAATTTATTTATTTATTATGTATGTATTTATTTATTTACTTGGCAGAGAAAGCACACATAGGCAGGGGGAGCGACACGCAGAGGGAAAGGGAGAAGTAAGCTCCCTGCTGAGCAGTGAGTCCAATGATGCGCTTGATCCCAGGACACTGGGATCATGATCTGAGCTGAAGGCAGATGCTTAATGGCTGAGCCACCCAGGCACCCCTTGAGTTTATTACTTTTTGGACTTATGGTACTTTAACTTAGGTATCAAATAATGTTGAACAAAAAAGTACTGAAACTCTTAGAGATATCCCTACAGGTCATAATATGTATTCCTATTCAATTAGCATAAATTCTCTGAAACAGAGAATTGCTAATTGTGCAGTCACTTTCGGTCCTGTCCACAAAGATATTTTGAGATAGTCTGTCAAATGACTGTTAAAATTAAGATATATTAGAGTTCTTCCTCCTTACCTACCAGTTATAGAGGTTAATTCCTGAGATGCAGTTAGACTTGCAAAGACCCAGTATATGGTAACTGGGATCAGCCTGGCTGTACACCACGAAGAGACTCAGTGGGTCTGCAGCTACGGTAACTGCACTGGCCTAGGGTGTTACCCAAAAATACAGTTAACTATTTCAATTAAGTACCTGAAGGGCTTAATTTGGGCTTTAACAGATATCCAAGTCTACTTGATGATCTGTGGCACGGAAACAGTTTCTGGGCTGTGATGATATTTGGCAAATATGAGTTTGTAGACCCCTGTTTGCTTAAGTTGATATCATGACTAGTATGATCCACAGCACATAGTACTTACTCTATTTTTAAATTTAATTTTGAGGGTTGGTCTACCTGTGTTTTCAACAGTTAAGATATACTTACTGAAAAACTTCACTGAAAAGTCCATGAGTCATTCTTTATTAAAAGCAAATAATGAATTCCAAAATATTACCAACTTAAAAACACTATGATGGTAGTATGCATTTTGCCTTGCCAAAAAAGTCAATTTTTTTAAAATAGGTTCACTATTAAACAGATGTGGACCTAGAAATAGATCTTGTTTTTTTATAAAATTTAAAGCTTAAACCATTTTTGTATTCTTGTTAGCAAACTCAGTGTTAATAATAAATTGTGATTAATTTGGAAATGGACATAATTTAT
Source organism: Meles meles (assembly GCF_922984935.1). NCBI lineage: Eukaryota > Metazoa > Chordata > Mammalia > Carnivora > Mustelidae > Meles > Meles meles. The sequence continues at coordinate 90,873,029 of NC_060071.1, read as the reverse complement.
TTAACCGGAACAGGATATTATAACATTAACAGTTAAAATAAGATTTCAAGTGTAATTATACTAGAGAGAATAAGGGGAAAAAAATGATACTGGCAGGAATGTACTAGCCAAAGTAATTATACTCAGGACAATTTCTGAAGGAAAGAAGTTATAGGACAATTATTTACTATTTAAATTTATACAAAATATTTTGAAGAGGACATCACAATACGTCATTATAACTAGATAATAAATAGGAATTCTAGATGAGCACCAGTTTTAAGATTTTATTTGTTTATTTTAAAGATTTATTTATTTGAGAGAGCACACAGAGGAAGAACGAGAAGCAGACGCCCTGTTGAACAAGAAGCCGGACATGGGCCTCAATCCCAGGACCCTACGATCATGACCTGAGCCAAAGGCAGATACTTAACTGACTGAGCCCCTGGGCGTGCTGTGATTTTAATTAAAAAAACAGATTTAAAAGACACTAGTCTTTTTCTTAGAAAATATTACCAATGCAAATGACTAGGGAAATTTTAAAAAAATCTTGACAAAAGGTTGTGTTAAAAATCAGCCTGGGGGCCCCTGTGACTCAGTCAGTTGAGCAGCTGACTCTTGATTTGGGCTCAGGTCATGATCTCAGGGTGGTGGAACTGAGCCCTGCCTAGGGCTCTGTGCTCAGAGGGAGTCTGCTTCTTTCCTGCTCCCTGTGCCCCTCCCCACCCCAGTCACCCCACCTTCTCAAATAACTAACTAACTAACTAACTAAATCTTTAAAAACAAAAATCTCAGCTTGGTTAACATGTCATTGATAAGTTTACATGGATAAACTGTGACAATTAGAATCAAGCAATTGCCTCCCCTGTTAATCCTCGTAAAATCTTTGAGATTAAGTAGAAACCAAAATATGCATTTTTTTTTTTTTAAAGATTTATTTATTTGACAGATAGAGATTACAAGTAGGCAGAGAGGCAGGCAGAGAGAGAGGAGGAAGCAGGCTCCCAGCCAAGCAGAGAGTCCGATGCGGGGCTCGATCCCAGCACCACGGGATCATGACCTGAGCCGAAGGCAGAGGCTTTAACCCGCTGAGCCACCCAGGCGCCCCCAAAATATGCATTTAAGAAGGGTCTCTTGCTACCTACTTGATTCACTGTGTGTTCAGGTCTCTCCAATATTTTATGACTATCTGAGATTTAAGAATTCCCATCAGTACTGAAATGTTGGTAAACTTACAGCCTACGTAGGCTGAAGCAGAGTACATGCCAAGGTTTTGTTTAAATATATTTAGTAGGGCGCCTGGGTGGCTCAGTGGGTTAAACCGCTGCCTTCGGCTCAGGTCATGATCCCAGGGTCCTGGGATCGAGTCCCGCATCGGGCTCTCTGCTCAGCGGGGAGTCTGCTTCTACCCTGCTCCCTCTCTCTCTGCCTGCCTCTCTGCCTACTTGTGATCTCTGACTGTCAAATAAATAAATAAAATCTTTAAAAAATATATATATATATTTAGTAAAAATGCCTACATTCAGCAAAAGCTGTGCATTCTCACTCTAGTTTTGACTTAAAAATAACTTTCAAATCAGTAATGTAAATTGAGTATACATAGTTTTCACCATCTCCACTATTCCAAACACAAGATGACACAGAGGAAATGAACTACCAAATTATTATGGTTCTCAAAATGGTTTTGAGTCATGTCTTCCCTACACCTCTAATAAAGCAGTCAAAATAACCTCTGTTTTGTTTGGGTCAGACATGAGTTACAACTGTAAGAGTGGCGAAGTCTGCCTTTATTTCTCAAAGAGCTATGCCTAAAATAATTTGATAATGATAACTATTAAAACAGAATTTCCACCAGTAATATAGAACTCTAGAGAGACAATCACAACCAAAACCCAAAATTAAATCCAATGCTGAGCAGATAATGCCCCAATGGTACTTCTTTTGCTTCCCATTAAGATCCAGCCTCTATGGGGCACCTGGGGGGCTCAGTCGGTTAGGCAGCTGACTCTTTGGGCTCAGGTCATGATCTCAGGGTCCTGGGATAGAGCTCCAGGCACTCAGCAGGGAGTCCACTTCAGGATTCTCTCTCTCCCTCTGCCTGCACTTCTCTCCCACTTGCTCACTCTCTCCCTCTAAAATAAATAAATAAATCTTTTAAACAACTCTTTTTTTTTTTTTAAACCTTTATTTGACAGAGACAGATCACAAGTAGATAGAGAGGCAGGCAGAGAGAGAGAGAGAGAGGGAAGCAGGCTCCCTGCTGAGCAGAGAGCCCTATGTGGGACTTGATCCCAGGACCCCGAGATCATGACCTGAGCCGAAGGCAGCGGCTTAACCCACTGAGCCACCCAGGCGCCCAAATAAATAAATCTTTTTTTTTTTTAAAGATTTTATTTATTTATTTGACAGAGAGAGAGATCACAAGTAGGCAGAGAGGCAGGCAGAGAGAGAGGAGGAAGCAGGCTCCCTGCGGAGCAGAGAGCCCGATGCGGGGCTCGATCCCAGGACCCTGAGATCATGACCTGAGCCGAAGGCAGCGGCTTAATCCACTGAGCCACCCAGGCGCCCCCAAATCTTTAAAAAAAAAAAGGAATCCAGTCCTCTCACACTGTCCTCCCTTTGACTCTTAATACTCTAGCCTTAAAAAAATTTTTTTTGAGAACAATGTTATATGATTGGAAAAAAGGCTATAAGAATATCTGCATTTTATTATGAAACAAACCCAAATCTGTGAATTTCTGATACTGAAATTTTAGATATAAAATTATAGACAGGTATCAAAACATATATTTTGGGGATTGCATTATTTCTTAAATGAAAACCAGGATATGTGACTATTATCTCTGTCTACATATAATATTGCCCCTGTTTGTTGTCAAGTGGTATTTTTGGCTGGATCTGTATTGCTAAAAAAAAAGAAAAAAAGAAAATGAAAACAACAAATTGGGTACATGCAGTCAACAATATTTAGTTTTAAAGCATCATTACTAACCATTTACTAATTAGCTAGTTGATTTCTTGCACAAATTTCAAAATAAATCTGATTTAATCATTTTCCCTATTTTCCTGTATAAAAAAGTATTTCAAGTAACTAGAACAAAGGATACAAGTAATATGGATAGACTGATTTAGTTCCTCAGATATGTCATTATGTAAAGCATTATCACTTAGAAGATATAATTGTCTTTAAAGAATATTATTCATTCACTCAGAAATTAAGCAGTAAATTTGGGATTTGTCTCTCAGATTAAATAGAACATAAAAAAATCTTAGCACATGCATACTCAACTATACTTAGATTAGATATAGGACATTCCTTATTCAATGTCACTAGTATCTAAGGTAGCCAAGATGTTAAAAAGTTACCTTACTTTTTTTTTTTTTAAAGATTTCATTTACTTAGGAGCACCTGGGTGGCTCAGTGGGTTAAGCCTCTGCCTTCTGCTTAGGTCATGGTCTCAGGGTCCTGGGATTGAGCCCCACTTCAGGTTTTCTGCTCAGCAGGGAGCCTGCTTTCCCCTCTCTCTCTGCCTACTTGTGATCTCTCTCTGTCAAATAAATAAAATCTTAAAAAAATATATTTAAAAAAAGATTTCATTTACTTATTTTGAGAGAGAGAGAGAGAAAGAGAGCGAGTAGGAGCAGGGGTGGGGCAGAGGCAGAGTGAGAGAGAGAATCTCAAGTAGACTGCGTGCTGAGTGCAGAGCCCTAAACAGGGCTCCATCTCATGACCCTGAGATCAGGACCTGAACCTAAATCAAGGGGCAGATGCTCAACTGACTAAGCCACCCAGATGTTCCATACCTCTATTTTAAATGTAGACTTACATTCGCTGTGTTCTATGTAATCCTGAAAATATCAGGCTTGTCAATCAACTATAATATCATTAGTATTAATTTAGAAGACTAGTAAAAATAAAAGTTAAACATATAACAAGATATGTAAAACTTTGAATTCTTTACTTTTGTTTCACCTCACTTTAAAATTAGAACATGGAGAAGGAGTAGAACTGTATTTCCTTTGTTACAGTATCTCTAAGGTAATTTTATTTCATTTTAGATTTTAAAATAATTTTGGTATAATTTTTCCCAGGGCTTAATTAAGACTTTGTTAGTAAATTAGATGTCTAGATAGTCTGTTGGATTCCAATTAGTCTATGGCAGCACTAGTAGAGTGGATGATACTATTAGGAAAGTACTTGTAGAAGATAATAGAGTATTTCGCTTAAGCCTCTAACTTAACATCAGAAAGTGATTGAGATAATAGGATGAATTAAGATCAAGTGACAATTTTATTGGACTCTTTCGCTTTGTCTATGAGAGGATATTCAAATCCTAAGTAAGATTCCCAAGAAAAATCAATACCATTAACAAGTCCATGAGGCTCCATGAGGGCAAATACAAAATATGTTTATCATTGATACTTGGTAACTAGCAGAACAGACTCTCAAAAATCAACAGGATATTATTTGTTTATGAATAGATATTATATATGCATGTACACACACAGGGAATGAGGAGTAAAGTAATTTCATTTACAATCTCAATTCTAAAAAATGGATTGAAATTTTGATGACCCCCTAATAGAAGCTTTCAAGAATAAAAAAGCAAACCGCTGTCTGTGAAGACTTCTAGTAAATGTTTTATTTAGTCAAGGCCCTTGCAGAAGAACATTAAATAACAAAGCCGTTATTTATTTATTTGACAGAAAGAGAAAGCACAAGGAGGGGGAGTGGCAGAGGGAGAGGGAGAAGCAGGCTTCCCGCAGAACCTGGAGCCCAATGCAGGGCCTGATTCTAGGACCTGGAGATCATGATCTGAGCTGAAGGCAGATGCTTAACCTAATCAGGTGCCCTGATTCCTCCCATTTTAAATGGAGGGAGTTTGGGAGCTTGATGAAAAAGATCTTAGATGAAACTTCACCTTAAGTGAGAACTAAGTTAAGGTTATCTTTTCTGCTTCAGGAAGGATTTAGTTAATATGATAACAATGAATTACTGATGCTGAAAACCAGCACTGTCACCTCTTCTTTTTGATTTCATAACTTTTAAGGAGACAAAAATGTATGTAAAGGAATGAATGAATGAATAAATGAAGTTGCCATGGTTGTGGATTACTGATGCAAAATCTTTTTTTTTTTTTTTTAAGATTTTTATTTATTTATTTGAGAGAGAGAGAGCACATGAGCAGGGGGAGGGGCAGAGACAGGGGGAGAAGTGGACTCCCGCTGAGCAGGGTGTCTGATAGAGGCTCCATCCCAGGATCCTGAGATCACAACCTGAGCTGAAGACAGACACTTAACTGACTGAGCCATCCAGGCAGCCCTATTGATGCATCTTCTACAGGAATAAAAAATTAAACACGCACATGGCAAAATACGGGGAAAACAAATTGATAACAAGGTGAACCATTTTAATTATTTCATTAAAAACTCTTGATTTCTAAGAATTGAAACAGGGGATGATAGTGGTATATTGAAAAATGATGCAGATTTGTGGGAAGATTCCTCTTCCTTTTCTTATTCTGGCTTTTGTGTTCTGCCCTTGCTCCCCAGCTTCTACGACAATCCATATGAACACTTCCTTAAGTTACATCTGAAAGTACATAGAAGTTTTTTTATTTATTTTAGACTGAAATGGACTGTCGGTTGGTATATCATTGTCTTATTTAAAATATCAGTTTCACTATTTCAGAGTGTCTTCTGTTGAAAATTAAGAGCGAGAAGTCATTTTGAAAACTGCTCAATTACATTGTCCTTAAAGTTGTTTTTTTTTTCCTATGGAGAACTGATCTTTGGTTTAAAAATAAGGATATAGTAAATAGAAGTTGGAGATTTAATCTCATTCATGATATTAGGCTGCTAGGTAGTCACTGCTAATTTCTGGCAGCTTAAAAACTGTATGTTATCAGACTCATATATTCTATATAGAATCCTAAATCCTTATATAAATAAATCAATCTTCCTAAAACATCAAAATTTAGCCAAGTAATATAACCATGAAAAGGCAGATCTCTCTGAGAAGTTTATGACACATAATAGTCATAGAACATACATTATTTAACTAAAACTGCCATCAGAACAGCATATAAAAGGCAAAATGTTATAAACATCAACACCACATATATAAAAGAGATTGAGGGGTGCCTGGGTGGCTCAGTTGTTAGGCTGAGCCTTCAGTTCAGGTCATGATCCCAGGGCTCTAGGATAAAGCCCCACATCGGGCTCCCTCCTTGGTGGGAGGCCTGCTTCTCCCTTTCCCACTTCCCCTGCTTGTATTCTCTTTCTCGCTGTCTCTCTCTCTGTCAAATAAATAAATAAACAAACTCTTTTAAAAAATAAAATAAAAGAGGTTTATACTTACATCTATCTCAAAAACAGTGTCTATTCCAAACACATACATTTTGTATTTTATAGATAAGGAATTCTGGATGCACAGAAAGATGAGATTTCTGACTGATTTCCGTTTCTTTCTGATTTCTGATTTTTATATGCCACTTGTAAATGTAATTTCCATTCTTTAATATCCATTCACTTCACAGTTAATACTTTTCAAGCACCACAGAAGATTTGAAATCACATACATCTTTCTTATATGTGTTAAAGTATTAGTATTAGGGATTAATGGGCTTTATTCTCTGTATCAGGATTATTCATTGGTAGTATGTTAGTGACATAGGGACACATTAACTCTTTTGAGCTGACAGGACATTAGCAAACTGCTTCAGAGACTGAATTACAATGATCTTAAATGTGAATTATGCTTATGTTCTAATTTATTTACAGTAACTTATTCACCAGGATAGATTCTTCATAGGATTTCCTTCAGACTTACAGTATTTGCACTGTTAACAATACACACAGATTTTTTTTTTAAAGATTTTTATTTATTTGACAGACAGAGATCACAAGTAGGCAGAGAGGAAGGCAGAGAGAGGAGGAAACAGGCTCCCTGCTGAGTAGAGAGCCCGATGCGGGGCTCAATCCCAGGACCCTGGGATCATGACCTGAGCTAAAGGCAGAGGCTTTAACCCACTGAGCCACCCAGGCACCCCCAGATTTTTATATTGTAGAAACTACTGGATATTTGACAGCAAAGATAATAAATAAGGCCTTATATATTTATAATGATTATATATTTATATATTTATAATATATATTATAAACATATATTTATAATAATTTTTTAAAAAGATTTTATTTATTTGACAGAGAAGAGAGAGAAAACACGAGCAGGGGGAGGGGCAGAGGGAGAAGCAGCCTCCCTGCTGAGCAGGGAACCTGATGCAGGGCTCCAACCCAGAACCCTGGGATCACGACCTGAGCCAAAGGCAGACTCAACCAACCGAGCACCCAGGCACCCCACACACAGCAATTTGTAAGGCCAATGAAAACTATTCTTTATCTTATTGGTAGAGCAATTCTCATCTGTGTGTGAACAAAAGAGCCTCAAACCCACCTCCTGGTAAAATCCTAAAAGTTTTTCCAAATATTCTATAAAGAATAATACATAAATTATAAACTATAGTTTTTTTCCTTAGATAAGTTTAGGTTTGGGCAATATGGTAGTGTTTACATCTTTTTGTATGTGTTTTGTTACCTAAATTTGTTAGAAATATTTCTTTGACGTGGCTCCTGGGAGACTCAGTAGGTTAAGCGTCTCCCCCCAGCTCAGGTCATGATCCCAATGTCCTGGAATTGAGACCCGCATGGGGCTCCCTGTTCAACGGGGAGCCTGCTTCTCCCTCTCCACAGCTTACTTGCGCGCGCTCTCTCTCTTTCTCAAATAGATAAATTAAATCTTAAAAAAAAAAAAACTTCCTTGAGTAAGTAACCTAGATGATATCAATGAAAAATTTATGTAAATCTGTGCTAATAGCCTATCTTCATTGTGTGCATTTTGAAACAAAATAATTATAAAAATTCTTTCTGTATGCTGCTCTCAGCTGCTTACATCTGGACTTTGAAATATTCGCCCACTAGCCTGGTTCAGAGAATTCTGACATCACCCATGATATCACCTCAGGAACTGATCTATTGTTTGCCCAGTAGGAGTTACATATTGCCGTTTGAAGAATGACACCTCAAACCACAGCCTTGACATTTGGCCTATCTTTGAATGGCTTGAAATACAGCTTTTAAGAATAATCTTTATCATTCAGAATAACTTTGGACATTCTGACTTTTAGCACTAAACTCCACAGAAAGAGTTTAATTATGTGGGAAATAGGGTTATATAATCTAAATTGCTATCATTCCAAAGACATTCTCATGGGTATTTCTATTATTCCCGGAGAAGAATCCTTAGAAGCCTTCCCTTCTTTTGCTTTTCAGTTTCTGGAAGCCAATTTTGATGAGTTTTATATCTGCCATCTGACAGTACTGGTCTCAAACTCAACTTAATATTTTTTCTCATAAGTTTATAAGTTAGGGTTACATAAAAAGAAAATGAAATTAGTTCTTAGCATTGAACTAAAGACATTCTATTGGTGGCACTGTGTCGTTCCTATCTCTTAGCCAGAAAATCTTAAAATACCGACTACTTCTTTATCTGTCACGTCTCTTTAGTCACCAAATCATAGTTTTTCTCTATAGTGTTCCTGATAGGAATCCCTTTCTTCCGTTCTCCTTGCTACCAAGGATTATTATATTATTATATATATTAATATATATTATACTATATTATTATATTATATTATACTTTTATTATTATTATTATACTATATTATTATCATTGCTTCTTAGCTGGTACTTTTACTTCTAAAACCAGCCTGCTTCAATTAATCTTCCACAGTGCTAAGTGAGCCTGATGTTCCTCAAATGCTATTTCTTTCAAGTAAACTTTGCTGCTTTCAAAACTACATTGGTTTCTTACTCCCTATCACATGAAATCAAACTGCCTTTGTATGCCTGTGAAGGCTCTCATTAATTCAGGCTACGTTGCCTATCTGATATCCCACAGGGCCTAAGTTCCTGCCAGCTTGACCTCTCTACTATCTCCTCTCACAAAATATATTCACATGTGTATCTGTGCTTCATTTATGCTGTTTTTCTTGTCTACACTCTCCTTTCCTCTCTGCTTATTCTTATCCTACTCATTCCAGAGGGCCAAGTTCAATTTCTTTGAGGCCTCCCTTTTCCTTGTATTACCTGCATGGAACAATTAATAGGTTATTCACTACCATTCTAGTCTAAGAAATGATTTTTAAGAAACAAGGCGAAATATATATATATGAATATACGACTAGCATTATATACAGATACAAAAATGTCATATTGTTTTGCACCCATCAATTCCACTTCCAAGAATTTGGGCTCTTTCTAAATTTTTAGCTAGAAGTATGTTCACGGCAGCAGTATTTGGAAACAACTAAATACCCATGCCCTAAACCTCCTATGGGCAGAAGCCTTAGCGCATTCTATTTATTTACACCACCAAATTTAACAGAGTGCTAAGTACATGATACAACATTTTTGTGTGTGTGTTTGAGTTTTTACAAAGTCTTTCCCTGTATCTTGTAATAACAATAATAGATGGGAATAAACCCCAATTTGTTGCTCCTCCCCATATTTCTAAAATTCCATATCTTTTCAAGAAAAGAGAATTTATTTTTAACTCCTTGTAGTATGTAGTCAGACCAAGAAACCTTTTGTTTTAAGGCTGACAATGAAATGGTTAGGAGGAAAGGTATTACCCGCTGTAAATGAACAGTTGAAGGAGTTCATCTTACTCATGATTGTTAACTTTTTGCCAAAAAGTTTTCTTAGGCGGCATGCTTCTAATGCTATGTACATACACCCAAAGTCTTAAATCATTCATATTAACCTGTCAAAAGTGCTAGTCCACTATTTTGACATGCTTACTGAGAACAGTAGATGACTTACTATCCTCAAAGTGAGCTATTAACTCCTGTCTAAACTTTCTCAATTGGACCTACTGTAAGGCAGCTCTTTGATGGGATACACATCATTCTGCTCTACTAGGTGCCAATTTCTTTGAAGAGTATAAAAAAGCCATATTTTAAAAAGTATAGAAACTGCATTTTATTTTTTTAAGATTTCATTTATTTATTTGACAGAGAGAGGGAGAGACAGAGAGAGAGGGAATATAAACAGAGGGAGGGGCAGAAGGAGAAGCAGGCCTCCCGCTGAGCAGGGAGCCCGATGCAGGGCTCAGTCCTAGGACCCTGGGATCATGACCTAAGCTGAAGGCAGACGCTTAACGACTGAGCCACTCAGTAGTAAGTCATCTACCGTTCTCAGTAATTTTTAAAATTTTAAAAATTTAAAAAAAATTTTTAGTTCTTGTACCATAAGAAGTATGTCCAAATTAAATTCCTGCTATCACTGTATATCCTTATAAATAGAGCTTTTACAATTTAAGTCATTCTTACCATAGAAAGTATTTATGGTAATGTATTTTATCATTAGAGGACAAGATGAAATATTAGCTGCCTACTATAAAAAACTCAGCACCATATTTCTCACTTTTCCATGTACCTGAGAGATTTAAAATCTGCAGTTCAGTGGCATGTCTAAAAATAGTCTGTTTTTGTAATTAATAGAAACCTTTTCTAGCAATTCTAAATACTAACTCAGTAATTCCACTTTCAGGAAATTGTGTCCCTTGCAATAACTACAGATATGTGCAAATATTTAGCTGCAAAGATGTTCACTGCAGCAGTATTTTTTTTTAAGATTTTATTTATTTGACAGATGGAGAACTCAAGTAGGCAGAGAGGCAGGCAGAGAGAGAGGAAGGGAAACAGGCCCCCTGCTGAGCAGAGAGCCTGATGTGGGACTCGATACCAGGACCCTGAGATCATGACCTGAGCCAAAGGCAGAGGCCTAACCCACTGAGCCATCCAGGCGCCCTGCAGCAGTATTTTAAATCAACTCAATAGTAACAACAGTGAATTAGTTAAATAATTATGACACAACCATTCAGTAGATTTAGAGCCATTTAGACCACATAGTAAAAGATCGTACATAAAGTTTAGACACAGTTATTCATCATATATTAAGTGAATTAGGTTATAAAATTGTATGTAATGCATCAAAAGAAATGAAATCTTGCCATTTGCGCGATGTGGATGGATCTAGTGGGTATTATGCTTAGCAAAATAAGTCAATCGGAGAAAGACAACTATCATATGATCCCTCTGATAGAGGAAGTGGAGATGCAGCATGGGGGGTTTGGGGGGTAGGAAAAGAATAAATGAAACAAGATGGGATTGGGAGGGAGACAAACCATAAGAGACTCTTAATGTCACAAAACAGAGTGTGGGGGGGTGGTAGGGAGAGGGTGGTGGGGTTATGGACATTGGGGAGGGTATGTGCTATGGTGAGTGCTGTGAAGTGTGTAAACCTGGCGATTCACAGACCTGTACCCCTGGGGCTAATACTACATTATATGTTTATAAAAAAAATAAATTATTTAAAAATTGTATGTAATGTATGAAAACATCTTGTGAAAATGCCAAGTTGCTTAGTGATATTTCAGTTTTTTTCAAAAATTAATGTAAATTGTCTCAGTAATTTGAAAAAATATATATTATGATTAAAAAGCATTTTTAAAATGTGTGGCCTATCAAAACAATATTAATTAATATATCTCTTAGTAAAGATGAACACATGCACATGACTATTAAGGTGAACATGGCATTTAAAAGAGAAAAATGTAACCTCTTTCTTTCTCATCCCATTCTCACTTATACTCTCCCCAGGTGTGGGAATTCTATGAGACTGACAGAGATCTTAAACGTTATGTGTGGCTGTAAAGTATTTATATTCAGTGTGTATATTATTCACAGTTTTATAATTTTCTCAAAGCTAGAAATCTCCCAGAAAAACAAATCAAGGGGATGTATGCTATACAAAGATTTATTCCGTTGTTTTTTAACATCCCATATCAAGGCCATACAGTTTTGTTAAGTATTTATGATATTGAAAAAGACAATTTGAATTGAAAGAGACAGATCTCCTTACATAGTCAAGGCTCTTTCAGGTACTTCACTTTCATTTCCCACACCCTAATGACGCCAGTCCAGCATCTAAGTGTTCAAGCCTCCCACTGTGTTTTCATCCTGTTTGTTCTAACCATGCAGGATATTTACTTTGGAAGGAGAGATTTATGGCTGAAGAACAGTGACTAAATAGCTTATTTGTGAAGATAAACCAACCTGAATTAGTATTAAGGTATAAAAACCGACTGGACTACTAATTAATAAAAATAATCTTTTGTTTAAAAGGAAAAAAAAGAACACAAAGACCATGGCTATAAATATTTCTAATGCTTTTTCTAGGCAGATAATCATAAATAATAATAATAATAATGGGAAACCTCAAATAAGCAACTCAAGAGAAGGCAAGCAGCTTTAGTTATCATACAATGCCACAATATAAAAAATCTGACACTGTAAAAGAAAAAAAAACATAACTTCTCTGTTGAAAAAAAATGTAAGTTTTAAATGGGGAAAAATGTTCACAGTACATTTAATAAGAAGCTGATATATTTACTATCCTAAGAGGTCTTAAAAATCAATAAATAATCCAATACAGAAATGGGAAAAAGTCATGAACAGGCAGTTCAAATAAAAAGAAAAATATATTGTAAATAAAAATATAAGAATCTGCTTAACTTTATTCATAATTAAAGTACTGCATATTGAAATAAGATGTAATTTTTTCCTTTCAGATTGGAAGGTTAAAAACCTTAATAATGCTAAATAGTAATAAAGCTTGGGGGAAATGGCAGTCGTATAAATTATTAGTTGTCAATATAACTTTTAAAACAACAATTCGGCAATCCTTAGACTTAAAAAGGCATACTTTTTTGAAACTTACATTTTTCATTTCTAGAAATTTATCTTATCAATCTATTGAAAAACTACATATAAATATGTTTAAAGGAGGCTGCTCACTTGTAACATTGTTTGTAACAGCAGATTTAAAACAAACAAACCCAAATAAGCAAGACCAAATTCTTTTCTCACAGAATTTACACTCAAGTCTTGTAAAAGATAGATGCATAGAGCAGTTTTTAAAAATTCAAATTGTAATTTTATTTTGCATTGGCTGGAAATTAACAATCAGTGCTTATATTTCTGAAAGTCTGTAAGGAAGTTGATAATATATTAGAGACTATACTTTCAAAGTTAATTTTCTTTAGCATTTGAAAACTTACACTTTTGCCTTCACTTTTCTTGCACACATTGGTATAAATTCTTATTCATGATAGGCAAAATGCTTTGCTTTCAACAGTGATTACATTCACAGAATTGTGAGGAAAAGTCTTTAGGGAGGAGGCCAAAACAGCTTTGCATTTGGGCTCCAATGAAAACCCGATGCTCTAAAAAATAATCTTAATTGTTTCTATAGTTTGTCTTCTCCTTTATTGGCCTGTCCCTGAAAGCTAGCTGCAGCTTGTAATAAAAGGACATCTTTTCCAGATAAAACCACAAAACCACAAATCCCTCTTTCAAAAAATCTTTAATGTGTGTTCTTTTTACTTAACCCAAAAATTGGTGGTTATGCATCTCACTAAACATGAAACTTAATTGACTTATGAAATTCCAGGAAAAAACTTTAACTACAGTGAAATAAAGTTGTGGAGAAAATGTTGAAATGTAAAAAAAAAAAAGTTCCCAAGTTGTGACAAATTCCTGAAAATAAACTCAGCCTAGTCCATTAAGTTCCTGCACCCACTGGTATTATAAAATAGCATATACACAACAATTCCTCTGACCAGAGCTTTGGCATAAATATTAGCTTGGAGACAGTCATATCCAGTAAAATTGTTAAATCCCTATTGAGAACTATAAAGTAGTTCTCACTCTTTTGTGATTCTTCTGTCCCTAAAAATTAAACAACTTTTGATATGCCGTAATCTCTTAGATATACTCTTTTAAAGAAGCCATTAGAAATATTCTCTTCTTTTTTCCATTGATACTCCCCAACTGCCGAGGGATAGTCAATACATCATCATAGAGGAGTGGTTGAGATCTTTCTCCTTAATTTCAATGATCGGTATCAAAGGTATAATAATAATGTAAAGCCTTCACCAGGCATTCTTTTTGTTAACTTATCAGGTCCATCTACCTTTTTTATGGAAAAGGAAGCTATATTCACATGAAATCCTCTAACATATAATACCAAAATTCATAAAGCTCCTAAAGCCGAAAGATTTTTATTAAGTTTGCTGCAAACTCATGTACCAGGAAAACTAATCGAGGGTGACAATTCATATATTTCATTACATCGTGCTTCTCTAGAACAATCAGTGTTACATAATAAAAGAGAAAATACATATCATATTACCTTTATAAAATTTGAAAAATTTCTAAATTCTGAAACACAACATATAGCCCCAAGGGCTTTAAATGAAGGGTTGTGGATCCATTTAAGTTCTGTGTTGTTATTTCTTTAGTCAATGAAACTTGTACATATGCCATAGCATATTTGATACTTCAAAATCATATTTTGGGGAAGAGGTTGAATCTTCAATTTTAGACCATTTTCTATAGCATGTTCTTCTAACTGGTAATCAAGACTAGAAACATGGGGGAATCTGGGTGGCTCAGTTGGTTAAGTGTCTGCCTTCAATTCGGGTCATGATCTCAGGGTCCTGGATCGAGTCCCCCATCAGGGTCCCTGCTCAGCAGGGAGTCTGCTTCTCTCCCAGCTTGTGTTCTCTCTCTGTCACATAAGTAAATAAAATCTAAAAAAAACCCAAAAAACAAAAAACGACTAGAAACACAACCCACTGAGTTAAAGGAACATGCATGCTTTTTACAACTATAAAACCTTCCCTGACTGATCCAAGTTTTCCCAGTGCCCCTAAAGGGCCATATATTTCTCCTACTGAATTACCGTTTACTTGTCAATACCCCTTCCTAGATTTTAAGAAACTCAGTCATGGCAGATGCTGCTGCCTTAATCTTATTTACCTGTGATATCTACTGGGTAGGTACCCACTGTCTACTGCAATACTTGATGAGCAGCATATACTTGATTAAAATAATATTTGAATGGGAGAGCAGAAGAAATAGTTTCAAAAATTTTCTAAGTACCTTCAGATAATCCAAGGTACATAGAAAAGTGCAGGTACTACTCTCTCATTATTTAAAGCTCCTTTTAACATGATTTTACCAAAATATTTTAACGGCTGTCCATTCTCTGACATTTCTATTGCAGTAATAACCATGCTTTTTATTATTTCAGTTTATTTTTTGTAATCTTTCACATTATTATAATTCTTTGTCATTTAAAAATAAGCTTCAGTGTTTAAATACTTATAGTTGATAACTTAATATTTTGCTGAATTTCTATTGCTACTCAATTTTTTAAACTATGCTTAACATCATTCATAGTATCAATATCAAAAACAAATGGATTTGAAGTGTCAATGCAATTGCTACACTTCAACATACATTCAGAGAATATTGATTGGTTTTCTACATTTATCATAGTTGAGTGCTTCCCCAACCCCTGGTCCATTATTTTATTTTTCTCATTTTTATTAGTAGGGCTGGCTTAAATCTTGATTCAGATTCTCTGTATTCATCTTCATTTAAAGGAAGTAAAAATCTAATTCCTCCTTCCTCGTTTCTTACATCAGCTAGCTGCATTTAGACTTTTAAATTTAAAATTCATAAGTACGGGGGGTGCCTGGGTGGCTCAGTGGGTTAAGCCGCTGCCTTCGGCTCAGGTCATGATCTCAGGGTCCTGGGATCGAGTCCCGCATCGGGCTCTCTGCTCAGCAGGGAGCCTGCTTCCCTCTCTCTCTCTCTGCCTGCCTTTCTGTCTACTTGTGATCTCTCTCTGTCAAATAAATAAATAAAATCTTTAAAAAAAAATTCATAAGTACGAAGCTATTCAGAACTAAGAGCACCACAGACGGATCCAACTAACTGCCCTGTTCATGATCTATTAGTTTCTGAATATATGTGATTCTTGGTACTTAATTTTGGGTCAGACTTTGGTTTCTTTAGACAGGCTCTTGTAAATTTTCAGAGGATTGTGATGTTATCCTAAGGTCAGACTGTGGTTGTGCATTTTCCCATAACTGTCACTGCTCATAAAGCAATATGAGTAACTGAGTGTCTTGCAGACCACCAATTTTCAGCTACATAAGGCCCAATAAAAGTAACTTAACTCTTAAAAAACTTTGTGGAAGGCAACTTCTGACATAGCTCTCAATGATTCCTACCTTCTGATACTCACACCACTGTGTAATAACCTCCCCATTGGTGTGGACTGGACCCCCTGACTTGCTTCTAATGAAAAGAATATGGTGAAAGTGATGGAATATTACTTCTGTAATTAGGTAACAAAAGGCTAGGACTTCCATTCAGCTAACTTACTCTCTTTCTCTCTTGCTTCCTTACTTGTTCGTTTGGATAAAGCTACCTGTTATGCTGTGAGATGCTCTGTGGAGAGGCTCACATAGCAAGGAACCAAAGGCCTTGAAGTCTTTTTTTTTTTTTTAAAGATTTTATTTATTTAATTGACAGAGATCACAAGCAGGCAGAAAGGCAGGCAGAGAAGGTGGAGGGGAAGCAGGCTCCCTGCTGAGCAGAGAGCCTGATGCAGGGCTCGATCCCAGGACCCTGAGATCATGACCTGAGCCAAAGGCAGAGGCTTTAACCCACTGGCCAGGCACCCTGGCCTTGAGGTCTTGAGTGTGGAATGAACTGAGGCCTTAGTCTAACAGCTTGTGAGACTTGATCTTGACAACAGCCATGTGAATTACCTAGAAAGTAGAGCTTTACCAGTCAGGCCTTGAGCTGATGGAGACTTGTGAGGGACTCGGAGTTAGAGGACCCAGTTAAGCTGCACTAAGATTCCTGGCCCACAGAAACGGTGAAATAGTAATTGTTTTAATCCACTAAATTTTGGGGTAGTTTGTTACATAGCAATAGAAAACTAAATGAATATAAATCTCAAAAGCAAAACATTTTTTTGTTCTGAAATGAAATTATGGTTTCAAATTACATACCTGTCTGGTTAACATGTATCCATTTTATCTTTTCATATAATACCAGTTCATTATTGGCAGGAAATACAAATAGCAAAGAAGATTTCTGGCACAAAATATTGACATATGTGTGAATGACATAGAGTTTTAAAACCTAAACTGATTCTTGGCAAGATGGTTCAATGAAAACTTTTAGATAAAAGTGATCTATGCCATTGGAAGAAAAAATATACCAATTAGTGTTCTTGGATCATGCCTGGTATTGTAGACATCAAACACATCACAGGACGTTAGCTGGCCTTATATAGTCTCAGGGTACAATTAGCATACAAGAGAACTGCAGGTTATTCTCTTTTCATTAGAATTTTTTAAATAATAAATATAACTAATATAAATCCCAAGTATTTTCTTAAATGGACTTATTCACAATTTGAAGGATTATCTGTTATAAGGGTAAGTCCTTCTTTGAGAGAATAAGATATCAATAAGGATACTATTGATACTTACTTGATATCTCACACACAACTCAAACTTTTAAAAATGTCTTTCCATTTCAACTCTGTTCTCCCTCTAGTCTTTCCATTCTTAATAAATAGTATTTCCAACTATCAGGTTGCTCAGAACAAAAATTTGGGAGTTCTCCTTGATACCCTGCATCGCATTCAGAAAGGCTACTCTCTGGATGCCATAAAGCTCTCAAGTCCCTCTTCTTTCCATCTCCAAGGACAATCCCCTGGTCCAAGACACTACAGTCTCTCCCCAGTGCCATTCCTTCCTAATGAGTCTTTCTACTTCCACTTTTGTCCATTGTAATTTATTCTTCACAAAGCAGCCTTTAAATCTTTTAGAATTGCAAATGAGAACATGCCCTCTGATTAAAATCTATCAATGACTTCCACGCTTGTAAGATGAAATTTAAAGATGGAAACTACTGGAGAAAAACAACAAGGGTCTCGAGGTTCTTCAAACTCTGACTGCACAGAACTCCATCCTCCTTTTATGTTCTAAGCTGCCTTCGGGCCCCAAATATCTTCCTTCAATGTATAAAAGGTGCCAAGTTCTTTGCTTTGGCTTCCACATGGAAGCTTTTCGCCTGGCCAATCACCACTTATACTTCTGGTCCCATCTTCTTCTCCTAACATTGTCACTGCATGATGTATGGTAGCTGTTTAAAAAATATTTGTTGAATAAAGAAATGAATAGACATAAAGAACATGAATAGACATAAAGACATGAATAAAATTGTTCAAGATCGTGCTATTATAATTGGGAAAATATTTACATGATGGCCTTTCATTCATTAGGAATGTTCTCTTTCACCTTTTTTATTTAGAATGAAATACATCAGCTTTGAGATCAGAAAAAAAATACGTTTATATTTGGCATGGCTATTATAATTCATCTGTTTACCTCCTCAACCAACCCAAATATAATGGCTTATATTTAGGTTTTCACTTTATAATAACTAATTAGGACAGCTACATCAATTAAACCAATAAAAAATACAATCAATCACTAGTTGGCAAAAGGGCTATTTCTGAAAGGAATAAAATTTTTCAGGAAAACAGTATCAAAGCTATGCTTTATCATAAAAGTACAGTCTTAGACTTGATCAAATTTCATTCAGTAATGAAACATTGTATTAAGCAAGAATTATTTAAAAATGAACAAGATGACATGATTGCTAAAGTAAATTCTTTAATGCTTTCATCTTATTCTCTTTCAAACACATTTACCTAATCAATGTAGAGTTTATAGTGTTTAAGTTGTTACTTAAATGTTATCTAAAAGTTTTAAATGCATTTTTGCTATCTATCATAATATGATACAGAAAATATATGAAACCAATATAAAATTCATTACTAAGGATAAAAATTTTATTAACAGGTCTCAGTTTCATTCCCTAACTAAGAAATATGATTCATATTTATTAATTTGTTCAAAGATACCACTAACATGTAGCTCCTCAGAATAATTAAAGTGTATTCCTAGGATATAAACATTTTTATTGTTTTACTATTCACTGGATTTATTATTAAAAAAAATTATGAGCAACACTATGACCAATTTATACCATACAATAAATGCTGTATTCTACAAAAGACAAATGTTTTCAGAGTCAATATAATCACAGCATATTTTCTTGGACTCATGTGTTCATTTACAGTTTGCTTATAATTGCTTCAAGGAGATAGGAGTTTGTACATTACAAAAAGGCTTTATTGATTTATTAGTTACAGAATATACTAAGCATACTCAGAAACTGGAAAAGTTAGCTCTGGGGCTAGTATCACATAGCAGCAAGTTGTAGAATAATGCAGAGCAAAAAATCAGAGTGTCGGCATAGGAAAGATAAATGGTATAAGCTGGATTAGCAAAGACTAATATTTAGTAAGTCCACTAACACAAGCAAATCAGGTCTTACTTTGCTCATGATGAGAAAAACATTTACTTAATTTTTAAAAGCATACAGTTAATTATTCTATAATGAACTATTAAATTTCCTTTTTTGAAAAAGTTCTTGTATTTGAAGATATGTAAAGAAACCATTAACATTTATTTAGTGTGTTCCAACATACTTTTCTAGCAAGGAATTCTTTTCTTTCAATAATTTATACCCTAATTTAACTAATTCAGGTAATTTATTTGACTTTGTCTTGGGGGGATGGTTGATAAATAATGAAAGCATTTTAAAATTATTTTTTGAGAAAATAAATGTTTTGTAAACAATATAAAGTGTGTTAAAATTGACAAGAATAAAAAAAGGTGTGAAAACTATATAATGAAATTCTCTAAAGCATCATTTGTTCCTTTTGTAATTAAAAAATTCATAGATCATGTAAGTCAAAGGTGGTAATGTCTGAGTTCCATTTTTGAAGTCAAAATATAAAATTATTATTAAACATTTTTGCCTTTTATGTTATTTCATTTTGCCTTTTAAAGTGGATTACTTTGATAACTTGTGAGCACATATGATTGAGCAAGGTGGTGGAGATTAAGCAAAGATCAACATAGCATGTTCATGACTTAATCCCTCAGTTGAGCATAGCCGGTCAACACGTTGTTTTTGACTCTATTTTTTTCTTCTCAGTTGTAAATTGTTTAATTTCCACCCTTTAGGGACAACTGAATACTTAGAGGAAGGAGAAAGTATACTGATGTTGAAACACAAATTAATGTGGGGCACAAATCTATAAATTTACCTCAAGATTCTCTTCACCAGCTCTTTTGATCAAACTGCTCATATCACCTTATTTCGTAGGTATGACTTAAAGAAAACAAAGTTAAGGACAAAAAATATTGGAATAATAATTAAACTTAATTAGTCTTTACTTATATGGAAGTAAAGACCAAAATATCTGTAATGTGCTATTTGTGGAAATATTCCAGCAAATGGATGCTGAGAAACCTCTATTATTTCCTTTTAAAGGTAGAATGTTAAGAATTCCAAATATCATCTCACAAGCAGTTATTTAATATTACTAAATTTTAATCTACTTTTTAACATGTATTTATCCTTAAACCAAACAATACACCATAATAAAACTCAATAAATTATGCTATTTCCGATATGGTCGAAGTAAGTAAAATATCATGTGGTGATACATATTATGAATATTAAAGATTGTACTTAAATAAAATTATAAATCAATGCAAATTAACTTCTTTTTCTTATATCAACCAAAAGGGATGCTCACAATTCTACTTAGAGAATATGTATTACTACCAAAGGGATTCAAGAGTCAAGAAAGGCTGGGAAACACTGCTGAGTTTTTTCATCATTTTAAACCCAGAAAAGTTTCAATTAATGATGGAAGAAGCAAGTCACCGATATTCATACTGCCAAGTGAAACATAGCAAGCTAGAATAACTGGTTAGTTTTATTAAGGTATCTTATTAAGATGGCTTATTAAGCTACTCACTATTGTTTTCATAGGGCTTTAGGCTGATACTAAACTTTAAAATGTAGGATTCTTTCCTTCCTAACTTTCATAAAAGTCATATATAATTAGCACTGAATGAAATTTTCTAATGTCAACATTTCAAATTTTGATTAACAGGGAATACAAATCAACCTTATTCAAGTTTAATTCAAAAGACTGGCAACATCCTTTGGGAAACTAGTGGAGATAATATTCAATGCACCTTCAAACTTCACACTAAGCCAAGGGCCTACAAAGTAAAAGTAATATTCAACTTATTAAGCTAGCATCGTCACAGTAATTTTCTCTACCTGAGTTATGTTTGATTCATAAAAACCATACATTCCCAAATTGAAATCAACATTTCGCGTCTAGACTGCAATCAGGACCACCCCACTGTTGATAGATATGATGACTGATCTACACAGATGATCAAAATAAAGATAAAGCAACAGTTGACAGAAGTGGTGTGGGTAGTGACATAAGAAACAGACATTTCAGACAATGGTAGACATTCTGGATGGTATACAGTGAAAAACCTGGTGACATTCCACAGGGTGGAAGAACCACAGTTCTTCAGCTCTATTACAGCACTATCATTTCTGAATATGAAACACCAGTCAGGAGAAATCATACAAGCTAGGGTAACTTAGTAAGTTTTCATTCTTATTTTTTAAATAAGGGTAAACAAGGAGTGTTTTCTTTTTTCCTCCAGCAGTGTCTTTTTCACCTTTTATGGACTATTCAGGGTTAGAACTAGGATGAGATGAGTGAAGCACTCACTTCAGGTGAAAAATTTAAGGGGGTACAAAAAACCTCGCTAATAAAATGAAATAATATTACAATCAATATTTTAAAAAAGTAAAGTTAACACAAATTTTTAAATATTTTATTTATTTATTTGACACAGAAAGGGAGCACAAGCAGGGAAGCAGCAGGCAGAGGGAGAGGGAGAAGCTGACTCCCCGCTGAGCAAGGAGCTAGGGGGACTTGATCCCACGATCCTGGGATCATGAACAACGCTTAACTGACCGAGCCACCCAGGACTCCCAACAAAAATATTTCTTCATAAACAAAATATCAAAATTTAAATAAAGAAAGGATGAGTATCTTCTGATACTGATAAAATTCCCAAGGAAAATTTGTGCCCAGTTTGGTCAGTGGGAACCTTTCTAAGCTGGCTCCTGTGTCCTTTCGACATGACCCCATTAATCTTGCTTTCTGGTACAAGTACTTGCTTGCTGGTACAAAAGGATACTCTAGACTCATTGTACTTTCCCTTCTCCAGACCTAGGAGCTATCTCTTTCCCATCTACCTCCAAAAGCCAGTAATTCATTAGTTGTGGGTTTATCTTTCCTATTACTTTTATGCCTATTTTTCATATAAAAGGTAGGATATTATAAGTACTTGATTTTTTTTTCTCAGTTAGGAATATGTCCTGAAATCACTCAGTATCCATTTATAGACCTTCCTTCCTTTCTCTTTTTCACGGTTGCATTGTGTCCCACTATGCGAATATGTCATAGTTTATTAAACTACTCTCCTACTTGAATTTCTTTTGTTTGCTATTAAAAACAATCCTGGGGCCTCTGGGTGGTTCAGTCATTATGCGTCTGCCTTCGGCTCAGGTCATGATCCCAGAGTCCTGGGATGGAGGTCCCCCCCACCCCCTGCCCCGGGTCAGGCTCCCTGCTCAGCGGGGAGCCTGTTTCTTCCTCTCCTCCCAGCTCTTCTCACTTGTGCTCTCTGTTGCTATCCTTGTCTCTCTCTCAAATAAATAAAAACAATCATGTAGGAATGCTTGGGTTGTGCAGTTGGTTGAGCCTAACTCTTGGTTTCAGTTCAGGTCCTGATATCAGGGCCCAGAATCTAGCTCCTCACTCATCATGGAGTCTGCTTGAGATCCTCTCTCCCTCTCTCTCTGCCCACCCTCCTCCCACTTGTAGTGTCTTTCTCTCTCTCAAGTAAATAAATAAATCTTTAAATAGCAAATGAACAAAAAAACCAATCCTGTAATTCCTACGTTGCTTCATATTCACGGAGGTATATATTCAGGATGGATTCCTAGAAACAATTTTCCTTAGTCAAAGTGTAAGGGCATCACTAATTTTGTTAGATATTATCAAATTCTCCTCCACAGGGGTTTTACTATTTTGCATTCTTACTAGTAATGTATGAAAATGCACAGAATCCTTTTTACTTCCAGTTTCCAAGATCTTTGTGAACAATCTCTTTTTCCAAAGTTATATGGTGTTTATTTTATGTCTCTGAGGTTAAATTTATTATTTTTCTCACTTACTATTTCTAGTTCCCAAAAGGTGATTATAATTTTTTATTTAAAACATTTTTATAACATTTATTATTAAAACATATTCTTTAGTCAATGTCTTATATTTATAGAGTACATTATACTTTTCAAAATATTTTAATGCACATGCATTTTATTTGAGCCTCACATCTGTATTCTGAAGTATAGGGCAAGTATATTAGTTCTACTTCTAGTTGAGAACACTGAGAAGAAACACAATTTCATGACTTCTACATCATACTCAGTTAATGACAGTCACGAGTCCTGTTAGACACTGATATCTCTACTAGATAGTAAGTTGCCTCCCCTTCAACTTTCAATTCTAATGCTTTAATTTATTATATATTAGTGTCACCTATTAGATAAAAAGTATTAGGCATACAGACTTACTAATTATATTCACTTCACAAGTAGTAGAGATATGAACGCTATTAAGTTCATGAGTTATTTAAGTTCATATGTTAAGCCTATTTTGGACAATAAAGCTTAATTTTGGGGGGTTTAGCTCAAGAATTTTATAAACTATAAAGTGCTAATCACCTCTAATAATGTAATTTATTCTGGAAAAATATACCATTTTTTAATTCAAAGTATGATTCAGTTATGTAAGCAGTAACAAGTTGGAATACAGTGAGTTACCTTTTCACATATAAGCAATTATTAGGAATTTGTAAAATTGTAGAAAATCAAACACAAAGTAGCAAAAATGTAATTTCAAGGCTGCATTAAAGTTCAAAGGCTTCCTTTGTACTAAACAATGTCTCTTAGCATTCTCTGAAAAGATAGGGAAAAAAGTTCTATTTCAAGTATAAAATATTTTGGCCTAAATTTTTAATTAGATTGATTTATCCTTGAGAATGGTAATATATATTTATCCTATCAAGTGGACTTCAAGGAAATATTAAAGGATGACCTTAACAGACATTATAAATTGAGAATCCTCAAACAGGAGCAATGAAATCAGTAAATGTAAATATAAACCCTGATTTTGGTCTCTTTTTAATAATGTAAACTCTTTTCCATAAAACACAATCTGTATGTTAAAGATGTCATTTATTTTTGAAGTTGAGAAATAACAAAAAGACTTTAGACCCACATATAAAAGGTACTCTTTTTATCCTTTTCTGAGACATTGACCTGTATACTCATTTAAAAATGAACACCACATCTTTACGTTATTAAATCTTTGTTTTGATCTATTAGTATTCACCAAAGTGCCATTTTATAAAACCTCACACTGAATAGACAAGGCTCGAGGTGACCATCTGCAGCTTTAGAGTCTGCGTTTGAATTGATGAAAAGAGCTTTGTGTTTTCATTGCCAAGTTTGATTCTTCCAGTCATTAGGCATTCCCCTCAGATCGCATCAATGAAGCCGTGCTCTCTTACACCCATGTGTTAAATTCTCTTCTCCTCATGGTTTCCTTTGCCAGCTCTACTCAAGAATGACTATTGGGTCTTAGCCACATTCTTCTCACAGCTGTGTTAAAAAAGAGCATCAGAAAGTCTTCCTAAAACCCATATGTGTATCTGGTCAGTTCTCTGTCTCAGGGTCACCTCACATTGTGGTGTGATTATACAGAGATTCATTCTTGTTCTTGAACTGTGCTACTCCTACCACTCTGGGAAAGATTAGGCCCTCCAATCAGTAGTAGAGAACTTCTTGGAAGACTGATGTGAAATATACATGGCTCAGAAGGCAAATTAATTTCAGGAAGAAGATAATTCAAGATTTTAAATGTTTTGCCATTGTGTAGCTTGTCAAACAGCAAACGGGAACATAAAGAGAAATAATATATGCTTTCATATGCTTTCAGGATACTGCTAAATGCAGCAAAAGAAAAAGTCAAAAGATGATGATGTCCCAAGGACTATTAGTTTGAATGGTATAAATACCAAAACAATTAAAATATTAAAATTATTAAGTTTAGTAAGTTCCAAAATACTGTTCACTATGTAATTTCTGGAACCTTATTTTTCTTTCTTTCTTTCTTTTTTTTAAGAGTATTTAATTACTTTTTAAAAAAATTTTTATTTATTTTTTAAATTTCCTTAATTTCACTTTTAGTCAATCTTTATACAGAAACACCTGGCAAAGTAATTGATAGTAGTGGAACCCTTTTTTCTTTATACTTAGGTTAAGAACTAAAAACAAAAACAAAAACAAAAACCTATTTGTTGAGTTGCCTGAGAATATATAACAATATGAAGAAGAAAGAAGATCACTTCTGCTGCTACTACATAATGTATTGTTATAGAATGATTTTTTTTTAACTATAAATGATCAAGAATGAAGTTTATGTGTGGACAATGTTTATGATTTTACTGCCAGCTAAAGCTCACTGAAATAAACAAAAGTTTCTTTCTTTCTTTCTTTCTTTTTCTTTTCTTTCTTTTTTTTTTTTTTAAGTAGGCTTTCCACCCAGTGTGGAGCCCAGCGTGGCACCTGAATTCGTGACCCTGAGATCAAGACCTGAGCTGAGATCAAGAGTTGGACTCAACTAACCAAGCTGCCCAGGCCCCACGAAAAATTATTTTATTCTGTATATTTTGAGGGCCAAATACGCATATGGGAAAATCCCTGACTTAGTGGGGAGAAATAATCAAGCATGGAATGTTAGAATCCAAATAAAATTGGTATCTCTACTTATTCTTGTGTTCAACTTAGGTTTTTTCTAATTACATTTTGTGAATAAAAGCTATACCTAGTAAGGAAGTATATACCAGATTTTAGATGAGTATACTGAGGATTTATTAAAAAAAAAAACACCAGACCTTGATTTATATAAAAATGTAGACCTTTCTATACTAATAGATAGCTACATCACATTAAATTCTTCTATGTGTTTAAGAATAGGGAAAGCAAAGGAGGAGGTTCTGAGTGAGCTGTCAAGCATAATGAGGCTGAGCAACATCCAAGCAGGAATAATGAAAATTTCTTAAAAATCAAATTTTTACAATAGCTTCCCTCTTCCCTTTATTACTACAAGAGTAGTCTAAAGTACACTGGTGGTCAGCGCTATTAAGTAAGAAAGTTAAAATCACTTTATATATCTTCTTTTAATCATTTCTAAAACTATGCTCAGGTAAGATGGATGAATGAGTTCTCCTGTCTTCACAGAAGTACCTGGGAGCGCTGTAGCCTGTCAAGGACTAAACAGTAAGAAGGCTTTAACTGGAGCTAGAACAGAACCAAGGAAAAGGATGCTTGTCTGATCATATGGCCATTCTAAGGAACTCACATTTCATATAAATGTGTGAAAATCACATTTGAATGCTTCTGGAGCAAAGAACTCCTGTTTTTTGTTTTTATGTTAACCTGTCAAGTTCTAGTTAAAAATATTTGATCATTGTTTACTGGATTCTATAATTCTCCTAATGTAATATGGACATTACCTCTTTCAATTACTGTAATATTGGGGTTAATGAAAAACATCAAAAATTCCTACATTTTATTTGGTCTTAAACTGAAATGGCATGGATCTCTCCCATATTTTATTCTTTTGTTCTTTTACTTTCATCCCTTTCCATTGTACCCATTTGAAACATGTTTTATCTGTCTTAGTAGGCAAAAATGTGTATTAGCTCAACTCTAGATCACCTATTTGAAGATAGGTTCTGAAGTGAAGAAGCAGACCAAATCTAAGCAGCTGTGTGGCAATTTAACTTTTTAGTCCTTACTTTCATGATCCTTATGATTCATTCCAAAAAATTAACTATACAAGGGAACTTATCAGAGAAAATGCAGATTCTTAGGTTTAGAAAATTTCTTTTCTTAGTCTGCATCCTTTACTTTCCACTTCATTAGAATTTCTCAAGTTTTGGGTTAGGCTTCAATTCCAATAATCCTACATTAATCCTCTAGTAGAGAGGAATGCCATAGAAAATTAACACCATGTGGGACGCCTGGGTGGCTCAGTCAGTGAAGCGGGCGCCTTCAGCTCGGGTCATGATCCCAGAGTGTCGGGATCGAGCCCCACATCTGGCTCCTTGCTCTGCAAGGACCCTGCTTCTCCCTCTGCCTCTGTCTGCCTCTCTGCCTGCCTGTGCTCTTTCTCTGGCAAATAAATAAATAAAATCTTTAAAAAAAAAAAAAAGAAAATTAACACCATGTTTTGTTTTTGTTTCAAAGTGAGACTTTCCCTAAAGATAAAGGTGTAATCCCAACTCTTCAGTTTTTATAAAGAAATGAATATAATACTTACCTATGAAATATGATAGGTATCTCTCTCTCTATATATATATATATAATAAAAGTAGCTCTAAAGAACTCTACTTTATGTACTCAATGGATGAGAAAGATCATCCACTATACAAATATATAATGGAATTAAATTTTTTATAAAATACATACTTATTTGATAGTGTGTAAGAAGACTTGTATTTCATAAGTTAAATAGGCATTTAATTTAAAAATGTGTCATGATTTACAAATCCAGAATATTAAATTCTTAAAAAGCATATTATGTGCTTAAGAATAAAAACTAAGCATGTTAGATGCTGTACATCTTACAATGACTGCTTAGGAGTCATCTGAATCCATCTTCCACTTATAAATGACAATATCTAACTGGATCTAGATTTGGAAGGTGCCTTCTAGAGCTGAATGGGAAGTGATTTGTACATAAACTATCCTGAATAGGGGTGCCTGGGTGGCTCGGTCATTAAGCATCTGCCTTTAGCTCAGATCATGACCCCAGAATCCTGGGATCGAGTCCCGCATCAGGCTCACTATTTGGCGGGAAACCTGCTTTCCCTCTCCTAGTTCTTCGGCTTGTATTCCCTCTCTCTCTGTGTCTTTGTCAAACAAATAAATAAAATCTTTAAAGAAACAAAAACAAAAACAAATTATCCCAAATAAATTATTTGACTCATTATGTGCTGAGGTATGTATGATATTTCACAGAGCTTTTAAATCTCAAACACAAAATAAATTTTGAAGAGCAATTTCCAGAAGTTTTAAATCTTCCCGTTTATTAATAATATTAATAAATCAAAATCAATTTTCAACTTTATATTAGTGATTTATACCTTATGTTGAGTTGAGAATTGTGAAACTTATTCTTTGATTTAATCAACATTTATAAAGTGTTCAGACATCTGTACTATTGTCTTGCTACTTAAAGTCCAACCAAGAATTTATTTTAAAAAAATCACAGGTAAAATTGGCAAGAAGCAGAGGAATTTTAGTGAAACGGCAATAAAATTTTAATACCTTTTGTATTTAACTATGTAAGGATAATTTGCCACAATTTGTTTTCATTATGGTTAAAATCAGATTCCAGAGCCAGCAACAAAACTACAAAGTTTAGTGATGTCTTTTGATGAAAAGAAGGCATTTTCTTTTGTTTTTGTTTTTAACCAAGAAACTGTGGAAATGCTCTGTTCCCCTTCCCAGCACTCAGAGTCATCTACCCTGTTTTATAATTCAACCTGCAAACAGATTAAGCAGCTGAGTTTGTGGAAAGTATGTTTGCTCTACGCTGAGAAACCTTGTGTGACACTATGGCGACTCCCCTGACACCTCGAAGGGAACTATAGACAGTCCTCATCAGCAGGGAAACCAGGCTGAGAATTCACAATTTCTTTGTGACCTCAACTTCTTCATAGAAATCAGTATTTGACCAAGAGTCAGGAAAGACTTCTTGTTAGCTTACATGTCCTCCTCCTTCTTCTATATTTTAATTATGCAATTAGAAATGAGAACACAAGTAAATTTTAAGTAACTGATTTTTTTAAAGTATGAAAAGAAAGAAAATTTTATTTTTATTTTTTTAAAGATTTTATTTATTTGACAGAGAAAGACACAGTGAGAGTGGGAACACAAGCAGGGGGAGTAGGAGGGGGAGAAGCAGGCTTCCTGCTGAGCAGGGCACCCAATGCGGTACTTGAACCCAGGACCCTGGGATCATGACCTGAACCGAAAGCAGCCACTTGAGCAACTAGCCATCCAGGCACCCCAAGAAAGAAAATTTTAGATAGTGATACATTCTTTCTTGAAAATATGTTTAAAAGTTTAGAATTTTTGTCCTTTGTCTTTTTGTCTGATCTACTTATTATATAGTTATGGTTTATGAGGGATTTGAATCATATCAGTATAAATCTGGCCCATAGTAAAGATGATTATGTGACAAAAGTTACTTTACTGTAAAATCTAGAAGCTTCTGAGAGCTTCTAACCTTATAAGCCTAGTTGTAAATACTTTTAAGTAATTATGTGTAGCTTAGGTATGTTAAGTATAGTCAATTATATTTTTAAAATCCTTCAGAAACCTTGTGTTCTAAGCCACAAGAACCATATCTATAGACAGAAAGACAAATGGGAAATAAAATATATCATAAAGAACAACAGAGTTTTAAATCTCTCGTGATGATAAAAATATCCCTTAATGGATTTGTGTGTCAGTTTTCTCTTTAATAAACAAGGATTATGGATGGTCCTTAGCAGAATCATTAAGAGAAGTTTCTCTTACAAGGTCCTATGCTCTTAACCTGCTCTTTAGTTCCCTCTACTTCACATAGCTCACCAAAACTAAGTGCATGCAGGATCAGCCAAAGAGCAACCTAAAACCGAAATGACAATGTGTTCTTCCACAAACATACACATTTTTGAAATAAGGGTACCTTAACCTTGCTTAATCCAAGGAAATGGATTTCCACTGGTGAAATTTTAGGCTTTATGATGGACTAAGAAGCAATTTCTGGACAATGAGGTCTGGCATTCTTCACACATTCTCCTATCAGTGTTTCTACCTATATATATTGGCTAGCTTATGGATGGCAATTCTGCACCACTTTCTTTTTCAGGAATACTCCCACAGGTTAAAAAACTTTAAGAAATTCATTTGACTCGGGGCACCTGGGTGGTTCAGTGGGTTAAAGCCTCTGCCTTCAGCTGATGTCATGATCCCAGGGTCCTGGGATCGAGCCCTGCGTCAGGCTCTCTGGTTGGTAGGGAGCCTTCTTCCCTTCCTTTCTCTCTGCCTGCCTCTCTGCCTACTTGTGATCTCTGTCAAATAAATAAATAAAATCTTATTTAAAAGAAAAAAGAAATTCGTTTGACTCTAAAAGAAAATAAAATATAAATTTAAAATTCTATAATTACTAGAAATAGCATATAGTCTCTCTACCATTACTGAAGTTTTCAGATCTTTTAAATGTAATTAAACTTGATGGAAGCTGGTGCATAGAAAAAGGGTTAAAAGCCCACTAGAAAGTCAGAGACCACAGGAGTCGTGGTGCCAGTGAGGGAGGCAGGCAGGACTGGCCACAAAAGTCATACTTTTCTATGAAACTCTTCTACTAGCATGGGGTACTGGGTTGGGATAAATTTTTTTTTACCTAGGGCCTATAGCAGATTAGAGCAGATTTGAAATTTTCCTGTGTATTCCTGACCTGAGCAGCTTTTACTTTATTCTGTCATCCCATCAACCTTTTTTTTTTTTTGATTTATTTATTTATTTATTTGACAGACAGAGATCATAAGTAGGGAGAAAGGCAGGCAGAGAGAAAGAGAGAGGAGGAAGCAGGCTCCCTACCAAGCAGAGAGCCCGATGCGGGGCTCGATCCCAGGATCCTGGGATCATGACCTGAGCAAAGGCAGAGGCTTTAACCCACTGAGCCACCCAGGTGCCCCCCATCAACCTTTTAAATTGTTCTAGTTCATTTGTTCATAAGTATTTACACAGTACCTACTTTATAGCAGGCATCTGTGTGAATATTTGGAGCGATATGGATACAAAGATGAAGGGAACACTGTTTATGTCTTGAGAATGCTCAGTGATGGGTAATTTCGCAGGAAGTAGACAGGAAAACAGATAAAGCAATTTTAACACCTAGATGATTGAGACTTTTAACAAAGATATGGATTAGGTACTATGAAAAAATAAAAAAAGAAATATCACAGAGATGACATTAAGACTAGACTTTAAGGAGAAACAAAAATTTGGTACTAGAAGGGAGGTACTAGGTACTAGAAGGGAAGAATATGCTTTAAGAAGAAGAAATAGCTTGTGTAGAGATACTGTGGTTGGGGTGGTGGGAGGAAATAATACCAGGGAATGGGAGAAGGCCAGAAAGGTGATAGGCCTCATATATCCTGCTCAGTTGTTTATGCTTTAGCGTGTAGGGAGGAAGGGCCCCGAAAGATTTCGAAGGGAAGTAATAGAACCTGATTTCATTTTAGAAAACTTCCCTCTGGTGGCAGCGAGAAAGACATACCTGGGAGCTAGAGGCAGGTAAACTAGTTTTGTGATGAGTTCAGACTAGTTGGAGGATGATGAGGTCCTGAATTAATGCAATTAACAAGTGAGGATGGAATAGAAGAAATCAGGTGATTCTTTGGCAGCGCAGAAAAACCAGAGACTCATGGCAAAGTGAATGTGAAAAGTCAGAAAGAGTGAGGGAATAAAGACAGTGCTGAAATTGCTGAAGACCATTACTGAGATGGGAGATACAGGAGAATGGCGAGGACTTTATTTTCAGGGGAGGAATCTTTAACAAACATACTATGACAACACAGAGAAGAGAGTGATACTTAACTTTCTAGGAAGTTGAAGAAGCCTTTGTAGAGAAGAGACACTTGAACTAGTCTTGCTAGTTGCATGAGTATGATTATACTAATAATTTATAACATGCTGAAAATAAAGTAATTGGCACTGAACTAGGTATCTTACATGGTATCCAGTCTATTACTCATACCAAACCTGCCTGTGAAGGCAGTAATACTGTCTGAATTTTTCAACTGAGGAACTTTTGCTTCCGGGAGTTAAGTAACTTGCCCCAAATCTCACAGGTAATAAGTAGGAAAGCAGGGATTGAAATACGGGTCTCTCGGACTTGACTACAAAGCCTGCCTCTATCCTCTCTGCTGCACTGAATCTCATAGGATGAGGAAGTTTTTCATGAGGGAAAGGGTAAAAGGCTCTAAGCAGAGGAACCCACATATATAAAGGTATTTGGTCTGGAAAAGACAGAGTCCCTTCTGAAGAATGGGATATTACAGTGTGGAGTGAAATTGCAAGACAAGGAGGGACGATGCAAGATGCATTGTTCTAAAGGCATTCCATGTTTATCTCATCTAATTCTTACAACATTATGAATGGGAGTATTACTAACCATATATTATTTTTTTTTAATTTTTTTAGAAAGATTTTTTATTTATTTATTTGACAGATATCACAAGTAGGCAGAGAGGCAGGCAGAGAGAGAGGAGGAAGCAGGCCTCCCGCTGAGCGGGGCTCGATCCCAGGATCCTGGGATCATGACCTGAGCCGAAGTCAGAGGCTTTAACCCACTGAGCCACCCAGGCGCTCTTAACCCTATATTATTATCTGCAGCAGCACAGTGTTTTTAAAATAAAGTGTACAAGTTCACGTTCCTATGCACTTTGCATCCAGATTCTGAGTTTTAAACCACTATGTTTTATTACCAAAGATATGGAAGCATCTTTACTTATTGTTTACCATGATCATATGTTAGTTTTATAATAAAAATATAATTAGAAATGGGCCACTGAATTTAACAGGAAATTGCTGATAATCTTAAAAAGAACTGTTTCAGTACAAAAGCTAGCCATAGTGTACTGAATAGCGCCGGAGTAAACGGAATTGAAAAAATTAGATGCTGGATATAGATCAGTTATTCAACTGATTTGTAACTGACAATGCAATGAGACCTACCTATGTATCTTAGTGTTTTTAGAAAGTTAATGTACATTGTGAATAATTGGATATAGTTTCAAGAAATTTAGTTGTGAAAGGAAAAGGGGAAATATGCACCTTTATAGTTCATACTGTAGTTACTGCCTGAAATACTGACATATTTACAAAGGACCTTCAAAAATAATTGCTACTGGGGTGCCTGGGTGGCTCAGTGGGTTGAAGCCTCTGCCTTAGGCTCAGGTCATGATCCCAGGTTCCTGGGATCGAGCCCCGCATCAGGGCTCTCTGCTCAGCAGGGAGCCTGCTTCCTCCTCTCTCTCTGCCTGCCTCTCTGCCTACTTGTGTGATCTTTGTCTGTCAAATGAATAAAATCTTTAAAAAAAAAAAATTGCTACTAACAGTAATTTCAGATTATATGGAGAATACTAATAGCATCTAACAAAGGCTTTTAAGTTGGTTTCCTGGAAGGTTAGCCTCTTAAATGCTATAAAGTAAGTTGATGCCCACATTAACTGCAATGAAGGTACACTGCCCCATTGAGGGCAACTAAAAATATAGCGAACTGAATACAAAAAGGAGAGCCTCATCGTATTTCATCTAGGTCTTATTGCTGGAAGTAAGAATAAAAGATTCAACATTTAAATTGAAATTTAACATTTAAATGACATAATTGTTTCACTTAAACTCTGTCCGTTGATTGGTGTCATTCCATTAAAACCTTTTGATCTGTCAATGGTTAAATGTGAAGACTAGGAAAATAGTGTAAGTTTCTCAAAAGGTTAAACTTATTCAACTTAACGCATTATCTGAGGTGATCTTTCTACTTCAATACTGATATACTTCTATATCAATACAAAGTATTTTTAAAATTATTTTTTCTAAAATAATAATAGTTGATGAGATCTAAAAAATAAAAGGTTGACATTTCCAAAGATTTTACAGAAATTTAATTGGTCTCTGGGAAGCACTATTTTAGGGAACTTTAGTCAGGTATATAAATTTCAAGAATTAGGGGCACCTGGGTGGCTCAGTGGTTTAAGCCTCTGCCTTTGGCTCGGGTCATGATCCCAGGATCCTGGGATCGAGCCCCGTATCGGGCTCTCTGCTCAGTGGGGAGCCTGTTTCTCCCTCTCTCTCTGCCTGCCTCTCTGCCTACTTGTGACCTCTCTCTCTGTCAAATAAATAAATAAAATATTTAAAAAAATCTGTAAAAAAAAAATAAATAAATAAATAAATAAATTTCAAGAATTACATGTAAAGAAAACATGGATATTTGTAATTATTTGTAGACTTTAAGCAAACAGAGCTAACAGATCCTGACTGTCAAAAGGTACTGATTTGTAACTTACAATGCAATGAGACCTACCTATGTATCTTAGTGTTTTTAGAAAGTTAATGTACATTGTGAATAATTGGATATAGTTTCTGACTGAACATAAACTTAATCTTTAAACCTATAAAAAAGAGAATGCTTACTATAAATCATAAATTTCAAGGTACTCTGATTATATAAAGATTTTAGTATGCATAATTCCTGATCTATTTTTAAAAGGGTTCTTAACTACAGATTTACCTGACCTTGGCATACCATTCAAAAACCTAATTTCAGGGACACTGGGGAAATAGTTGAGATGATATATTTTCAAATAAAAAAGTGGTAAGAAGTAAGAAATTTTGAAGTTAGCACTACTTCATATTGTGAGACTGAGGAAAATTAAGGAAAAATTATGTCTTAGGAACTGAAGGCAATTAAGTATGTGAATGACAAAATGCTGTTAACAACACATAAAGATGGGATTATTTTAAAATGACAAGTTCCATTCCATTAAAGCTGCCTTAGGAAATTTCTGCTACAGTGTTCAAGTCCCTTAAATTAACAAATGATCTCTTTGTATGATATGCCCTATGTTAACATTTTGCTGGCTATCGTAAGGACTGATTGGTTTTTGTAGCTTTATTTAAATTTTAACAAAAATGCAAAGATCATCGAAAATAAACTAATGTACTTATGCACTGTGAAAAGCTGCCCTGAATACTTCAGAAGAACAACACATGCAAATTAAGTCCACTGTAACTATTCTATGTGCCTAGAGGTCTCAGACTGCAAAGTCACAGATGATCTCAACCCAAGCGGAGTTATCACAAAGCTAAGTGAGTAAAGTTGGTTACTTGACTGCCTCTTCCCCTTGCCAACAACTTTACCTACCCATGAAAGGATTTTAATGGTATGGCCTCCAGGAACTAATGAAGATCAGTTATTAAATAAAAGTGGTTTGCCCTCAACAGTAACCACGATTCCCAAGTGAATGACTTTTTTGACCCTCAACTATGGGCATGATGGGCAATCTAAAAAATAAAAAAGTCCATTTGGCTCAATCTACTTTTGTCATAAACCATTAACAGCATGACTAATAAATAATCTATTATTTAGCTGCAAAAAAGGTGTTTTTGTTTTGTTTAGTTTCATGCTTTTGAAATCATGCAAGATCATTTTACTTACTTCTGCACTTTGTCATTGGCTGCTTGGGAGGCCTCCATGGCGTGCTGAAGCTCTAATTCCATGTTTGCTCGATCTGTCAGAGCTTGATGCAGTTGGGTAGCCAGTTCCTCATTCTGTTGTTGAGTGATGGAAACAATGTTCTCTCTACTTTTTAAAGCTTCTTCGTAAGTGCTAAGAGTATGGTTAAACTGATCCTTCAGATTTTCTTCTTGGGATAAAGATTTGTGTAAACTGAGAAAAACATAAAAATAAATAATTGAAACATAAATTATGTAGTCTTCCTGACCAATAATCTATTTAACAAAAATCTCCATAAGAAACACCCATTTCTAAAAATCAATGAAGACCCACTTAAATGGGTAAATAAAAATAATTTTTATATCACAATATTATCCTTGATAATTATTCTATTTCTCTGCTTCTAGGCTGAAAGCTACCCAAATGATCATTGATGTTACCCAAACAGGCAAGAAGATGCTGCAAGATGTTAAATTAATTACATCAGTGTAAATATTAATTCAATTTTCTTTAAAAGGAATAGTGGAGAATTGGAAAATAAAGCATCTCTAGGTAAATAAAATACAACAAGCTAACTGCGAAGAAGTGAGAAGTAAGAGAATGGGCATTAGTTTAGCAGATTCAGGCTTTCTTCAGCTGAGCACTTAATGAGAATCAATGAGGGCTGTATGAGCACCGATCAGCCCATACACAGATATAAATGAAGTTAAAATCACTAGTCCGACTGCACAGAAATAATACATATTCAGATATCTTTTCTTTTTGTTAATGAATCTCATGCCAAATATATCCACTCATTAAGTCATACAGAAAAATAGCATATAAATTAAGACTAAATGAATGCAGAAGAAAACGCAGACAAATAGAACCCTAAAATGCTAAAGGTCAAATCTTTGATATGTCATTACACCTACCGCCTGAGGTTATTTTGAAATGGCACCACGCGCCTCACTCAATTAAATAAAGACATTTTGAAAATATAAATATTTAATAAGGGAAATTTAAAATCCACACAGGAGATGTTCTTTTTTTATTAAATAAAATCATTTCAGTATATGCATACAAAAGAAATGTCGATGGGAGACTTGAAGTAAAACAACCTAACTATATAATACAGATTGATGATGTGAAAGAAAGTAATATAATTCTGAAAGCTTCAAAAAGCTAGTCAGGGAACTTTAGCACTGGCTGAATATCTAGTCTGATAGTTTATTTAAAACTGTTCAAACCAAAGTAATTATACACTTTTTCTTTTTGTTTAAGTAACCTATAGATCCCTCTAGTGTGCTCACTTTGTAGAAGGTATCACACAGAAGTAAGAAGAACATGAAACAGGGACAGTTAGCATACCAAAAGACATCATTTCAAGATTTAAATTAGTTCTTACGAAGAATGACCGCTACTAAACTATGGTCAGTTGATTACTACATAAAAATAAGAAAGGTGTTTAGTGTCGTATTTGTAGAGTGCAAAGAAAGAGTATCTTTATTTATGGTTTTCACCTTGTTGTTTATCTAACCCTTATTTCATTGTTTCTAAGTTCTTTCGACCAATCCATATGCCTAAAGGCTGCCATCTCTTGCCCATTTCCCTATTCTTTTTATGTTCTTTCACACTTTCTGATTCCTCTTATTCCATGTTCGTTTCCATCAAGCCACCTCTTTGGCTACTTGAAAGATCCAAGAAAGAAAGAAACAAAAACAAAACAAAAAAGCTTGAAAAAAAAAGTCTCTTTATGTTCTTTACACTTAAAAGATTATTACTTACATTTTAATTGTTAATTATATTTTAAATTACACAGAGTACACAAATCCAAAATATTCAGCTTGACAAAATGTAAAGAACAAAATATGTAATAAACCCAGAAGATTCCCCTCTGTTCCCTTCCAGTTAATTCCCCTTTCCCAAAGCAATCACTTATTCAACCTCTATTCAGATTAGTATTGTCTGTTTTTGAACTTTTGATCTGGCTTATTTTATTTAATAAGGCTTATGAAATTCATCCTCCTGTTGCATGTAGTTCATTGCTTTTATTGCTATGAAGTATTCTGTTATATAAATATACCACAATTCATTTAATCATTCCTCTATTGCTATTAATATTCTTGTACGTTATCTTTTGATGGACCTAAGTACTCATCGCCACCCCCCCTTCTCTGAGATATAATTGACATAAGTACTCCTTTCTGAAGTAAGAACTGCTCTATAGGGTGTATGTATGTTCAGATTAAGCAGATGTTGCACAGAGTTTCCCAAAGTGGTCCTACCGATTTATACTCTCACCAGCAGTATATGGGAGTCACAATTACTCTACATTCTCCCTTCAAGTATTCTCCCTACTGGTAAACTATAGCCATTCTTACAGGAGGGGCAGTGCACTTTTATTCTCTTAATATTGTCATTTGATGACTATTAAGTTCTTAATATGAATGAAGTCCAATTAATCATTGTTTCTTTAATGGCAATGCTTTTTGTATACTATTTTAAAAAATCTTGGCTTAACTGTTCCTTTATGTTTTACCCTTATGCATATGGTATCCTTTTTTTTTTTTTTAAAGATTTTATTTTTTATTTGTCAGAGAGAGAGAGAGAGAGAGAGGGATCACAGGCAGACAGAGTGGCAGGCAGAGTCAGAGGGAGAAGCAGGCTCCCTGCTGAGCAAGGAGCCCGATGTGGGACTCGATCCCAGGACGCTGGGATCATGACCTGAGCCGAAGGCAGCTGCTTAACCAACTGAGCCACCCAGGCATCCCCATATGGTCTCTTTTAAAGTTCATAGGGGACAGCTTCGTTTGGGAATTCTGCATTTGTCTACCATGTCCATGACACTATTCAGTACACTCTAGCCAATTAAATATTAAGAAGCAGTGACTCAGTTTTTAAAATCTCACCTTTATTAAAACCATGGTATCCCAATTTTAATTCTCTAATCATTCATCACTTCCTGGTTGTCTATCCTTTAATTTTTTTTCAAATTTATATCTCATTTTTCTCTCAGTTGGACCTGTGACTGGGATCCCTAACTTTCAAGCTCAAAACACTACTCATCATTCAAAATGCCTTGGAAACCTTTAAATTCCCATCAAGTCTTTCTCAAACAGAAGCAGTAGCTGGAACGATGCTTTAAAACAATAAAACAGATAATGCCACTTAAAATCCTGCAGTGCCGTCTCACTGCACTCGGAATAAATCTCTACAAATAACAACAAATTGTCTATTTTAACTCACTAAACCTCACAACAACTTATGAGAGAAGTCCTATCAATTTTTTTTTTTTAACAGATGAGGAAATTGAAGCAAACATAGGGCAATATTTTAGTTAATCTCACACAGCTAACAGAACCAGAATCTCAACCCACAGTCTTTCTCCTGGGCTGAAAGGTGAAACACTCCTCCCAGCTGGCCATGAGCCACAGAGCCCTGTATCATTTGTTCTCTTTTCCTCCTCATCTTCTAGCCAGACATTCAGTTTCTCAAGTATGTCAAGCTTTTCCTGCTTGAAGCATTTGTTTAATGTCTCTCTCCTCTCCCTGACAAACTTCTACCCATTCATTTGGTCTCAGCATGAATACTGCTTTCTCAGATAAAGCTTTTATGATGCTTCAATCTAAATTCTGGTGTTCCTTCTTTGTTATTCTGTCTCAATGACCCTAGTCTTTTTCTTCTTAGAACTTACAATAATTTGTAGTTTTTTTTCAGTTTCATCTTGTGATCTACTTCCCAATTCTACACTCTATTTACAAAGGGCAATTTTTAAAAATTGGGACACATTCCTTAATAACTTCAATAAATCAAAATGTGGACATTTCTAAGGAAACTTTCTTATCAGAATAAAGATGAAGCAGAGGGGCTAGATTCCTAACATATATAAATCTCTACCATTCAGAGCGTATTTTTGTTTTAATATTGCTTTTTTCCCTCAGAGTGCTCTTCCCTAGGGCCACCTTGTTTAGCTTTCTTCATAGAGTCAAATCACATTTAACCTCTTTTCAAAGTTATTGATTTTCAGATGCATTTTTAGCAATGGCACCAGAATTACAATTTATTGGTCTTAAATGATGTTGTATTGGAAAATACTTGAATTTTAGTAAGAAAA
This sequence comes from Meles meles, assembly GCF_922984935.1. Taxonomy (NCBI): domain Eukaryota; kingdom Metazoa; phylum Chordata; class Mammalia; order Carnivora; family Mustelidae; genus Meles; species Meles meles. The sequence goes on along the minus strand of NC_060071.1, from coordinate 90,833,569 downwards.
AATGATAAAACAACAGCAGAAAAAAAGCCATTAAATCGCTCTTAGAAGTTCCAAAGCCTGTGGCTCACCCAGTATTGACAAAGAATGGCAATTATTTAGGTTTATCATGAAATTAATGAGGTAATATCTGCAAGGTTTCCACTCACTCTTACAGTTTTCAAATGATGTAATTCTTTTTTTAATTTTTGTTATTATAGAAAGTGAGACTTTGAAGATATTTTTACTTGGTAATTTTTCATATTATCATTCTAATCCAAAGCAAATGAGACCATACATTGCCTCTTATGCTGCTCACCACATTGAGCCCGACAGCAGGCGAGGGTTGAAAATACCCTTGGTGGGGCACTGTACTAGTAAGCAGCATGTAACGGATTTCCTTTCTGGGATGGTTTATTTTTTTTTTCTTTTTTCTTTTGAATTTAATTTTATTTTTTCAGTGTTCAAGATTCATTGTTTATGCACCACACCCAGTGCTCCATGCAATTAATACGTGCCCTCCTTAATACCCACCACCAGGTTCTCCGAATCCCCCCACCCCCTCTGGAGTGGTTTCTGTCTTAGTTTCAATTCCCTCAAGTCCATGGTCGTGACTTTTCCTAGTCCTGACCCTCTGAACTGCCTCAGCTTAAACTACCTTGGAATTATCAAGCTTATGACCCACTTTTACATTTTGCTTGCAGATAGTTATGTTCTCCTGAGCTTATCTGCTTTCCTTCTTGCAGAACTTGCTTTCTCTCAATTGTAATGTCACACGTGGATTCAGCTTATTCTTGCAACTAGTATTTTTCCATTTATACCAAGTGTTAATGCTCCTTTTCTGGGCTTCCTTTTTTGTCTCCGTGATCAGGTATTAACTTAAATCCTTCATGAGTCACTTAACTCAGCATCCTACAATATGCACTTATCTTCTGCTCATTCTTCTTTTATTTACAGTAATTGCTCAATCAATTGTTTTATATATGTTGCTTTAGTTGGATACACATGTTCAAATTAAAAATTTAGAGGTGAGCTACCACAGTATAAACCAACAGTTATTACCTAGAAATAATTTTGTCCCTCAGGGGCCATTTCAACATCTGAAGACATTTCTAGCTGTCATAACTTGAGGAGGGGAGTACTACCAGCATTTAGTGGGTAGAGGCCAGAGATGATGCTAAGCATCCTCCATTGCAGGGGACAGTCTAATGTGTCAAAAATGCCAAACCTGGTGTACATGCAAAGATTTTGGCTTTGGACTTTGAAGAAGTAGATTCAAATTTCAGTCCTGTCATTCACTCCGTATGAACTTAGGAAGATAATTTACCTTTCTGAGTATTAATTTCATCAACTCAAGAACAATGGGAAAAATTTCATGGAGTTCACATGAGAATAAAATAACGTGATCTAGCTGTGTGAAAATACCTAGCACAACACCTGGTAAAGAACGGGCACTTACCTTGTGTAATTCTTTTTTTTTTTTTTTAAAGATTTTATTTATTTATTTGACAGAGAGAGAGAGAGGGATCACAAGTAGGAAGAAAGGCAGGCAGAAAGAGACAGGGAAGCACGCTTCCCGCCCAGCAGAGAGCTGGACGCAGGGCTAGATCCCAGGATCATGACCTGAGTCGAAAGCAGAGGCCCAACCCACAGAGCCACCCAGGCGCCCCTACATTGTGTAATTCTTAAAAGAAATAATTTATCTCTAATTTTGAATGATATCTTATACAATACTCAGACATTTTGCAAATAGTTTGATGAAAAACAACTGCCTGTTTCTACAGGTTTTTCATGAATTGGGAGAAATAACTAGTTTTCTTAACCTTTATCACTTACTGATAACATTCTTAAATCATTCTGAAAAAAAAAAAAAAAAGAGGCAGGTTTGGCTTGTTTTACCAAATTAAAATAAATAAAGACCAAGCAAGTATGAAAGGCAGAAGTATGTGCTATCCTATCGTAAGTGTACATTTTCTGAGAGGATAGTGTCTGTATTTAACTTCCTGGTTTACTTCATCAATTAGTTTGATCTGAATTTCTGACCTGTGATTTGCCCTCTCTCTGAAGAACTTCTTTTAACATTTTCTGCAAACAGGTGCACTGGTGACAAATTCCCTTGATTTTTGTTTATCTGAGAAAGTCTTTATTTTATTTTACTTTTGAAGGGTAATTTTCTGGGATACAGAATTCTAGGTTGATGTCCCAGGTTTTAGTCTGACATTCAAGGTAGTCCAAAATTCTATTCTACGTTTCAGATTTCATCCTACATACTCTATCAAAATTTTTTATTCTAACCAAATGGAAATATAAATTGTTGTTTGAAAATGTCATCACACTCTCCCCTTTGCATTATTGCTCACGTTGTTGCCTTCACATTTCCCTTCCCTCCCCCATCACCACGCTTCAAGATCCAGACTGCAACAACTGTCACGAAGTTACACCCCATACCCTCCTGCCCAAGGGGACACTTCTTCCTCTGAGCTCCCATACCCTTTTTACATTCCTTATATTATATTCATCACTTTCTACTATCCTCTGTAGTTATTATATACTTGTCTTCTTTCCTACTAGAGTCTAATACTATTGAAAGAAGGAACCATGTTTTATTCTTCTTTGTTTCCTTCTAGGGCCTAACTCAGTGGCTTCTCTACAGAAGGCATACAAAAAGTTATTTACTGAATGTTGTTGCTTAAATTCTCTATTTGAGCAAGTGGCCTCCAGTACTATAACAGGATCACATCAATTTTCTTTCCTTTCCTTTTCTCTGTATCTTAAGGTACAGCTCCATATGTTCCTAGTTTACCTTTACTCACACTTCATTCCATTACTTTTTGGGGATATTTTAAAAATAAACTCTTTGTTTTGAAATCATTGTAGATTCATATGCAGTTGGCAAGGAATACCACAGAAAAATCCCTGTTGTCCTTTACATACTTTCCCACAATGGTAATATTTTATAAAATTATAGTATAAAAGCACCACCAAGATAGTGACCTTGATGCAGTCGAGACAAAAAACAGTTACAGCACCACAAGGATCGCTCATGTTTCCCCACCACTCCTTCCACTTCTTAAACGCTAACCTCTAATCTGTTTCCCATTTCTATAATGTTGTTTCAAGAATGTTTTATAAATGGAAAGGTTGCTTTTGGAACTGTCTTTTTTTTATTCAGCATAATTTTCTGGGGATTCATGTATCAAGAATTTTTTGTTGCATGTATCAAAAATTTGTGCATTTTTTTTTGAGGAAATGGTCCATTACTTTAAAGTTGTGCCATTTTTATGTGTGTAGAGTTGTTGACAGTAATCCTTATTTTTGTATCTGTAAATTCTATAGTGTTATTCTCTGTTTCATTCCTGATATTGGTGAACTGTCTTTTCTCTGCTCTTATATGCTTCTTTCTGTTATCTTTATCATTTCTTCCTTCTGCTTATTTTGCATTTATTTTTCTGTTCTCTTTCTAGATTCTTCACGTAGGCGCTTAGATTATTGATTTGATATATTTCTAATTTTCCTTAATGCATTTAGTATTCTCAGCACTAATTTAATTTAGTCTCAGCACTGCTTTAGCTGTGTCCCACATATTTTGGTTTGCTGTATTTTTATTTTCACTGAATTCCATATATTTTAAAAAATTTCCCTTGAGAATTCCTCTTTGATTCATGGATTATTTAGAAATGCATTGTTTAGTTTTCAAGTGTTTGGAGATCTGTCTTATCTTTCTGTTACCAATATTTCTTCCGATTCTACTGTGGTTAAAGAGCATACACTGTATAATTTCAGTTCTTTTAAGCCAATTGAGGTTGATTTTATGACTTAGAATATGATCTCTCTTGGTATATGTTTTGTTGGCATTTACAAAGAAATATGTATCCTAAAAAAAAAAAAGAAATATGTATCCTGTTCTTGTGCGGAATGTCTAAAACTGTTGATTAGATCCTGGTAGTTGATGGTCATGTTGAATTCTTCTGTATCCCTGGATTTTTTTTTTTTTTCTGTCCAGTGAGAGGAAGGTGTCAACACCTTCAAACTGTAATTGTGGGTTTGTCAATTTCTCTTTTCAGTTCCATTAGTTTTTGCTTCACATATTTTTAGTTCTCTTGTTTGGTATAAACATATTTAAGATTGTTATGTATTTTTGGTGGGCTCTTTTTATAATTTAATGCCCTTCCCTGATAAGTGTTTTTGTTTTAAAGTCTACTTATAAGATACTAGTATAGCCATTCTTGCTTGCCTTTGAATTGTGTTTTTATGGTTTATCTTCTGTTCTCTTATTTAATGATTTTATATTTGCTGTGAGTTTCTTATAGCCAGCGTACAGTTGGGCCATAATTTTTATTTTTAATTATTATTTTATTTATTTATTTATTAGAGAAGGTGAGGGAGAGATGGAGATGAAAATGCAGAGGGAGAGAGAGACAGAATCTTAAGCAAGCTCCATGCCCAACGTGGAGCCTAATATGGGGCTCAATCTCATAATCTTGAGATCATGAGCTGAAACCAAGAGTTGGATGCTTAACTAAGTGAGTCATCCAGGTGCCCCACAGGCCATAATTCTTAATCCAATCTGTCCATCTCTGTCTGTTGTTATATTTGGACCATTAACATTTGTTATATTTGGACCATTAACATTCAAGTTTGGGCTTAAGCCTGCCATTTCACTGTTTGTTGTTCCTGAAGTTTTATTGTTGTTCTGGTTTTTTTTTTTTTCCTGTTTTCTTTCCCCTGCTTCCCTGTAGGTTACTTGAACACATTTTCAAATCCCATTTTTATAGATCTACAATGTCTTTTAAAGTGTATCTCTAGGTATATCATTCTACATAGATAAATTTTTATAGTCTATTGATGTCATTATTTTACCAGCTCCAGTGGAATATAGACACTTTACTGCTGTTAACATTTCTTTGTCCTTCCTTATTCATAACATTTTAAAAATTTTATTTTTTTTCAGTGTTCCAAAATTCATTGTTTATGCACCACACCCAGTGCTCTATGCAATATGTGCCCTCCATAATACCCACCACCAGGCTCACCACCCCCCCCAAAACCCTCCGTTTGTTTCTCAGAGTCCACAGTCTCTCATGGTTTTTCTCCCCCTCTGATTTCCCCCAACTCACTCCTCTTCTCCATCTCCCAATGTCTTCAGTGTTATTCCTTATGCTCCCCAAGTAAGTGAAACCATATGATAATTGACTCTCTCTGCTTGACTTATTTCATCAGCATAATCTCTTCCAGTCCCATCCACAAAAGTCGGGTATTCATCCTTTCTGATGGAGGCATAATCCTCCACTGTATATATGGACCATATCTTCTTTATCCATTCGTTCGTTGAAGGGCATCTTGGTTCTTTCCACAGTTTGGCGACTGTGCCATTGCTGCTACGAACACTGGGGTACAGGTGGCCCTTGTTTTCACTACATCTGTATCTTTGGGGTAAATACCCAGCAGTGCAATTGCAGGGTCATAGGGAAGCTCTATTTTTAATTTCTTAAGGAATCTCCACACTGTCTTCCAAAGTGGCTGCACCGACTTGCATTCCTGTCAACAGTGTAAGAGGGATCCCCTTTTTCCACATTCTCTCCAACACTTGTTTACTGTCTTGTTGATTTTGGCCATTCTAACTGGTGTGATGTGGTATCTCAATGTGGTTTTGGTTTGAATCTCCTGATGGCTAATGATGATGAACATTTATTCATGTGTCTGTTAGCCTTTTGTATGTCTTTTTTGGAGAAGTGTCTGTTCATGTCTTCTGACCATTTTTTGATGTGATTATCTGCTTTGTGTGTGTTGAGTTTGAGGAGTTCTTTATAGATCTTGGATATCAGCCCTTTGTCTGTAGTGTGATTTGTGAATATCTTCTCCCATTCTGCGGGTTGCCTCTTTGTTTTGTTGACTGTTTCCTTTGCTGTGCAGAAGCTTTTGATCTTCAGGATCAACATCAAAAACGTCCTAAAAGTTCATTTTCACTTTTGTTTCTTTTGCCTTTGGAGACATATCTTGAAAGAAGTTGTTGTGTCCAATGTTGCAGAGGTTACTGCCTATGTTCTCTAGGATTTTGATAGATTCCTGACTCACACTGAGGTCTTTAACCATTTCGAGTTTATCTTTGTGTACCATGTAAGAGATGGTTGAGTATCATTCTTCTACACATAGCTGTCCAATTTTCCCAGCACCACTGCCTTTTTTCCACTGTATGTATATTTTTTTCCCGCTTTGTCGAAGATTATTTGACCATAGAGTTGAGGGTCCATATCTGGGCTCTCTACTCTGTTCCACTGGTCTATGTGTCTGTTTTTGTGCCAGTACCATACTGTCTTAGTGATCACAGTTTTGTAGTAAAGCTTGAAATAAGGCAACGTGATGCCCGCAGTTTTTTCTTTTCCAATATTTCCTTAGCAATTTCGGGTCTCTTCTGGTTCCATACAAATCTATCTATGAAAAGCTGACAGCCTTCCCTCTGAGATCAGGGACACAGCAAGGATGTCCACTCTCGCCACTGCTATTTAACATAGTACTAGAAGTCCAACAACAGCAATCAGACAACAAAAAGAAATAAAAGGTATTCAAATCGGCAAAGAAGTCAAACTCTCCCTCTTTGCAGATGACACGATACTTTCTATGGAAAACCCAAAAGACTCCACCCCCAAACTACTAGAACTCATACAGCAATTCAGTAATGTGGCAGGATACAAAATCAATGTACAGAAACCAATTGCTTTCTTATACACTAACAATGTAAAAACAGAAAGGGAAATTAGAGAATCGATTCCATTTACTATAGCACCAAGAACGATAAGATATCTGGGAATAAACCTAACCAAAGAGGTAAAGGATCTGTACTCATAGAACTACAGTACACACATGAAAGAAATTGAAGAAGACACAAAAAGATGGAAGAGCATTCCATGCTCATGGATCGGAAAGAATAAACATTGTTAAAATGTCTCTACTACCTAGAGCCATCTATACTTTCAATGCTAACCCAATCAAAAGTCCACTGGCATTTTTCAAAGAGCTGGAACAAAGCTCTTTATATAATTATAATCTAATTATAATAATCTAATTATAATATTTATAATTATTTAAAATATATCCTCTACATACATTTAGAACCAAATCAGAGAGGGCTATATTTTTCCTTCAATCACCAAACATAATTTGAAAACTCAAAGGGCCTATTACATATCTTCAATTTGCTTAGTGTTCTTTCCTTTCTGACATTTCAAGGTTTTTTCTTTTCTCTTTCTTTTTAGATAACCTCCATTACCATTGTTATAGGATAGATTTCTTGACAAAGTCTCCTATTTTCCCTTCATCTGAGAATATCTTGATTTCTGCCTTTCTTTTCTTAAAGTAGGCTCCACGACCAGTGTAGAGCTCAATGTGGCACTAGAACTCATGACCCTGAGATCAAAATAGAAGCTGAGATCTAGAGTCTGATGCTTAATGGACTGAGTCACCCAGGTGCCCTGATTTCTCCCTTTATTCTTTTTTTTTAAGCTTTATTTATTTTTTATTTACCTATTTATTTATTTAAGAGAGACTCATCAAGCAGACTCCCCAATGAGTGTGGAGCCCCACTTGGGGCTCAATCCCATGACCCATGAGATCTTGACCTGAGCCAATTCCAAGAGTGTGTTACTCAACTGAATGAGACACCCAGGTGCCCTCTGCCTTTATTTTTTGAAGTAGATTTCCCTGGATCTAGAATTTGGTCTTGACGGGGCTTTTCTTACAGCCCTTGAAAAATACTGTGCCACTTTTTTCTGTCTTCTATAGCTTCTGACTGATGCCTGTTAATGTGAATGATTTTTCCCCTATAGGCAAGGTGTTCTTCTCCAGCTGCTTTCAAGATTCTTTCTCTTTAGTTTTGAGTTTAATTATGGTGTGTCATGGGGTATATTTATTTGGGTTTCCCTGTTTAAAGTTCTCTCAGCTTCTTGTAGGCTTATATCTCTTGCCACATTTGGACAATTTTCAGTCATTATTTCCTTGCATAAGTTTGCAGCTCCATCCTCTTTCTTTTTTCCCTCCATGGAAGACTCCAATGACACAAATGTTTGGTCTTTTATTACAGTTTGTAGGTCCCTGAGGCTCTGATCTTTTTTTTTTTTTTTTCAGTCTATGTCTCTGTTCTTCAGATTGAGTCTTTTTTTTTTTTTTTTAGATTTTATTTATTTATTTATTTGACAGACAGAGATCACAAGTAGGCAGAGAGGCAGAGAGAGAGGAGGAAGCAGGCTCCCTGCTGAGCAGAGAGCCCAATGCGGGGCTTGACCCCAGGACCCTGAGATCATGACCTGAGCTGAAGGCAGAGGCTTTAACCCACTGAGCCACCCAGGCGCCCCCACACGGAGTCATTTTTATTGTTCTATCTTCCAGTCACTGCTTTTTTTCTGCTCTTAATCCTGCTCTTGAGCCCATTCCCTGGGCTTTACATTTCAATTGTCTTTCTTTTTCAAACAAAATTTCCATTTGTTCCTTCATTACATTTTCTATTTTTCCCACCTTCTCAAAACTAGAATTCTCCTTTTTATCAAATTTGAAGGAATACTTATTCATTTCACTTCCAATCATGGCTGCTTTCCATAGCTTTATTGATGCTCATAAGAACATATTTGTATGTCATATGATAAAGTTTAAGATGTGTTTTTTTGCTTATATTCTGTAAGGGTAGATAAATATGAATGGTTTTGTGAGCAAAGTTACTTACTATTTTGTTTCTCAGGTCACCAGATTCACGAAAAATATAATCTACTCTTGGATAATCAGGAACCAATCCTACTACATTAATTTCAAGGGCTGTGAGATAGTCAGTTATTAAACATTTTAAATGAATTTTCAAGTTTTATTAGAAATAACTGACATACATCACTGTATGAATTTAAGGTAAACAGCATGACGGGTTGATTTATATATATTGTGAAATGATTAGCACAATAGGTTCAACTAACGTCCATTTTCTCATATGGATACAATAAAAAGAAAAGAAAGAAGAAAAGAATAAAAGACAAAAATTTCTCTTTGTGATGGGAACTCTTAGATGTATTCTTTTTATAACCTTCCTGTATATCCTACCTACATTACATCCCTAGTACTTTTCAATGAAAGTTTGTGCCATTTTAGCCATCTTCCTTCAATTCCCCTTCCCTTATCCTCTGCTTCTGGTAACCAAAAATCTGATCTCCTTTTCTATGCACTTTTTTTAAAGAGTTTACACTTAACCGATCATACAGTATTTGTTTTTCCCGATCATACAGTATTTGTTTTTCCCTGACTGGCTCATTTCACTTAGCATAATGTCTTAAAGTTTTAACCAAGTTGTCACACATGGTAAGATTTTTTTAAATTGCTGAATAATATTCCATTGTGTGTGTGTGTGTATACACACACACACACACACACATATATATATAATATTCCATTGTGTAATGGAATATAATATTCCATTGTGTGTGTGTATGTAAATACATACATACACAATATGACTTATTTATCTATTGATCTCAGTGGATACGTAGGTGTTTCCATGTCTTGGCTTATAAATAATGCTGCTATAAACACAGGGATGCATGTGTCTTTTCAAGTTCATATCTCTATTTCCTTGGGATATATTTCTAGAAGTGGAATTGCTGGATCATATGGTAGTTTTTTTATTTTTTGAGGAACCTCCATACTGTTTTCCATAATGCTTATACTAATTTATAATCCCACCAAAGGTGCACAAATGTTCTTTTCTCCAAATGAACACTAGCAGTTGTTATCTCTTGTCTTTTTGATGATGCCCATTCTAACAGGCCTGAGGTGGTATCTCACTGTGGTTTTAATTTGCATTTCCCTGATGACTAGTGATGCTGAGCACCTTTAATGTACCTGTTGGCCTTTCATATATCTTCTTTGGAGAAATGTCTTTTCAGATCTCTGCCCATTTTTTAATTGGATTTTTTTTTTTTTTTTGCTATCAGGTTGTATGAGCTCTTTATATATTTTATATATTTTGGATATTAATCCCTTATCCGATAGATGGCTACAAATATTTTCCTCATTCTACAGGTTGTCTTTTCACTTTTTGACTGTTTTGTTTGCTGTGCAGAAGTCTACCTTTTTTTTTTTTAATTTTGTTGCCTGTGTCTTAGATATCATACCAAAAAAATCATTACCAAGGCCTACATCAAGGAGCTTTGTTACTGTTTTCTTTTAGGAGTTTCATGGTTTCAAGTCTTACATTTAGGTCTTTAATCCATTTCAAGTTAATTTTTGTGAGTGATGTAAGGCAGGGTCCAATTTCATTCTTTTACATGTGAATATCCAATTATTGCAGCACCATTCATTAAAGAGACTGTCATTTCTCCATTAAGTATTGTCAAGTATTAGTTGACTGTATTCTCAGGATTATTTTTTGGCTCTTGATTCTGTTCAGTTGGTCTATTTGTCTGTTTTCATGCCAGTACCATACTGTTTTGATGACTACAGCTTTACAGTATGGCTTGAAATCAGGAGGTGTGATACTTCCTATTTTGTTCTTCTTGGATGTCTTTGGCTGTTCACAGTTTTCTGTAGTTCCATATACACAAATCAATCAAAAGCATCTGACTGCTGAGGGTAGGACTTCTAGTACTAAGTTGAACAACAGTGGTGAGAATGGACATCCCTATCATGTTCCTGACCTGGGGTAAAGCTCTCAGTTTTTCCCCATTGAGGATGATGTTAGCTATGGGTCTTTTGTATATGGCTTTATGACGTTGAGGTATGTTCCATCTATTGCTACTTTGTTGAGGGTTTTTATCAAGACAGGATGCTGTATTTTGTCAAGTGCTTTTTGTGCATCTACTCAGAGGACCTCCTTTCTTTTATTAATACAGTGTATCAGGTTGATTGATTTGTGGATGTTGAAGCACCCCTGCAGCCCAGGAATAAATCCCACTCTGTTTTGGTGACTAATCCTTTTAATGTACTGGTGGATCCAATTAGCCATATCCTGTTGAGAATTTTTCTATCCATGTTCATCAGGGATACTGGTGTGTAATTCTCCTTTTCTCCAAAGTGGCTGCACCAACTTGCATTCCCACCAACAGTGTAAGAGGGTTCCCCTTTCTCCACATCCTCTCCAACACATGTTGTTTCCTGTCTTGCTAATTTTGGCCATTCTAACTGGTATAAGGTGATATCTCAATGTGGTTTTAATTTGAATCTCCCTGATGGCTAGTGATGATGAGCATTTTTTCATGTGTCTGATAGCCATTTGCATGTCTTCATTGGAGAAGTGTCTGTTCATATCTTCTGCCCATTTTTTGATATGATTATCTGTTTTGTGTGTGTTGATTTTGAGTTCTTTATAGATCCTGGATATCAACCTTTTGTCTGTACTGTCATTTGCAAATATCTTCTCCCATTCCGTGGGGTCCCTTTTTGTTTTGTTGACTGTTTCCTTTGCTGTGCAGAAGCTTTTGATCTTGATGAAGTCCTAAAAGTTCATTTTCGCTTTTGTTTCCTTTGCCTTTGGAGACATATCTTGAAAGAAGTTGCTGTGGCTAATATCGAAGTTCCATAGGCTTTCTTTACTCTCTTCATTTTTTTTTTTCTTTTTGCTCCTCTGACTGGGTAATTTCCAACATCCTATCCTCTAGGTCACTGATTTCTTCTTCTTCTTTTTTTCTTTTAAATTTGTTCTTCTTCATAGGTGAATCTACTTGTGAAACTCTTTATTGAATTCTTCAGTTCAGTTATTGTATTTTTCAACTCCAGGATCTCCCTTCTTTCCTTCCTTCCTTTCTCTTCCTTCCTTCCTTATTTCTATCTATCTTTTGTGGTTACTATTTCCTTGTCCAATTTCTTGTTCTTCTCATGCATTGTTTTCCTAATTTCATTTAGTTTTCTATGCTTTCTTATAGTTCACTGAACTTCTTTGAGAAGGTTATTTTGAACATTTTGCTTGATAGTTCAAAATCTCCATTTCTCTAGGGTCAGTTATTGGAGCTTAATTAGTTTCCTTTGGTGATGTCACATTTACCTGATTTTTTGTGATCCTTGATTCCTTACATTGGTTTTAGCCCATTTGAATAATGGGGCTCCTCTTCCAGACTTTACAGGCTTGCTTTGGCAGAGATCTTTCTTTATCAATCAGCTAAGTTTGGGTTTTGGGTGAGTCTGCTGGTAATGTTTTGAGCATGTGGGGTCTGTTGTTGCCATCTACTTTTAGGTAACTACTTGAGCTCTGAGGATGGGAATGGAAAGGTGGGTTGTACCATTGGCTGAGACCAGCTGGATAGGACTGCTGCCTTGGTTTCCTACCCAAGTGAGGCTGTTGGGTTGGCTCCATGGTTGCCTGAATTCACTGGTCAGATTTGCCAGATGGTTGGGGCTGGGTACTACATTTAGTAGCAGATAAGGCTATGGATTAGCTCCTCAGCCCGGTCAGGGCAGCAGATCGGAACCCAGGGCCCATATAGGTCATTTTGGGTCCTTAATTAGGCCTGAGTGTGCATTCAATTCCCTGGTCAGATGAGACTATTGATTTTGCTCTACAGATGGGGGAAGACATAGACTCTGCTCTCTGTTCAAGCGCCACTGTGTGCAGGCCTCCTGAATGGGTTACACAGTTTCCCATGTGCTCTGGTTATGTTCACTGGTTGGACAGACTAAAGGCTGCATTCAGCAGGGCTATAAATTAGATTCCTTGCCTGGATGCAGCCGTAGAAAGAGCTCTACAACTGGCAAAGCTCTTTATTTTCTGAACTCAAGCTGACCTCCACCCCAAGTTCCCTGGCCATATAGGGCCACTGGCTTCTCTCTACACTATTGGTTCTGTCTGTTCTTCTCTTGGCTTGGGTGCTGCTGGGATGCACCACTTTCAGGTGTTTTTGCCAGCCCTTCTGGTCAGATGGGCTGGAAGATACTCTCCATAATCAGTAGCACTCTGTCTCATCTTCCTTCCTTGGCAAGGAGGGTGAAAGGGGCTGCTCTAAGGCTATTCTCAGTTTGACTACGGATTAACCTCTCTGCCTGTGTATAGCAGGGGGAAGTCTTCAAACCCAGTACTGGCTTTGGTTTAGGGTGATCAGTCTCATCCATTTGCTTCTCAGCTCAAGTGCTGTTGGGCTACCCAGCTTCCAGAAGTTGCTGCCAGCCGTTCTGGTCAGGATGGGGGCTGGAAGGGATTCTCTACAGTGGGTAGGGTTGTGATTTCTGCTTGGGTATGGGCAATCTGGACTCTAGGGTTGGTATAATTCCTCATTAGAGGATCTGAAACAGGCAGATCTGTACCTCACTGAGTTCTCTGGTCACAGTGTGCCCCTGGCTTGGTTCTGTAGATGAGCCAAGCCACTGGTTGGGATTACTATTTGGGCACTGTGGATAGAAACTCAGTTTGCCAACATCTGTGTGCTGGGTGTTACAAACCCATCCTCCCGTTTCTGTCAGATTCCCAGTGGCTGTCTCCCAGATAATCTCTGTGGTGTGAGATCAGAGGAGGGGCGCCTACAAAGTGACCCACAATGCTGGGAGAGAGTTGTTGTCTTCCCAGGTTTTCTTTTCCCACTGGAGGAACTGGTGTCTCAGGCAAGATCTCTCTGTATGGTGCTGTGCTCTACCGGGGAAGGGGCAATGCAGTCAATATGTAGCCATTTCTAATCTTCTCATTCAGTCTGTCTTCTTGGTCTTTGAGGTGTAAGGGGTGCTTCAGCCTCATCCCTGTGTTGTACAACTCTTTCAGTGATGTCTTATTCTTGAATAGATATTAGCTGTTCCTCTTGTGAAAGAGAGTAGAGTAGGAAATGATCTATGCCACAATCTTGGTGATGTCACTCAATTAAATGTTTTTTTTTTTAATGGATTTCTAGAGTTAGTGGAATGATTGTTACATTTCTAATCAACGAATTCAACAAATATTTAGTGGCCACCAATTTGTATCATAAAATGTAGCATCCAGGAGTGTTTTAATAAATATCAATAAATATGTTGATCATACATCAAGTAAAATTCTTGAAAATTTAAGTTCAGAATTAACTGACTTAGTTTATAATAAAGAATTTATTTATTTCTGAAATAACTTTAACAAGTTATTTTATCAAATAAAACCAACTGAGATAACAGAAGTAACAAGTCAGTGGAATCACCTCACTGTCTGATTTACATATTAAATCTCCTCAACTACATTCTTAACTGTACTGAATGAATTTCCCTATAATTGTATGTCATTCAGAACTAAGGCTTATTATACCAGAGCATAAGCTGATTTCCTCAAAAATAAGCAAGGAAAGTCAACTATTATTTGCCTGAAGGAGCAAATTGATAGCTGGAAAATCCCAAAGTATCTGGAGAGTCAACAACACACCTCTAAATTACACACATGTCAAAGATGAAGTCTCCAGAGAGTGTGACAAATATTTTGAACTAAATGAAAGTGGAAATACAACTTATCAAAATTTGTGGGACACAGCAAAAATAGTGCTGAGAGGAAAATTGGTAGGACTGAATACATATATTAGAAAAGAAGAAAGATCTAAAATTAGTAACACAAGTTTTACCTTAGGAAATTAGACAAAGAAGAGTAATGTAAATTTAAAGCAAACAGAAGAAAAAAAATACAATTTAGGTCAGAAATGAATTCAATTGCAAATAGGAAATCAATAGAGAAAATCATCCAAATCAAAAGCTGATTCCTCGAGAACATCAGTGTGTTAGTTTCCCAGGGCTGCCTGGGTGGCATGCCCTGCCACCCATTATCATGAATTGGTGGCTTAAAAAAATGGAAATTTATTCCCATATTCTGGAGACCAGAAGTTTGAAATTGAGGAGTCAGCAGGACTACAGTCTCTTCAGAGGCTCTAAGGAAATTTCTTCCCTTGCCTGTTCCAGCTTCTGGCGGCTGTATTTCTTTGCTTATGGCTATATCACTCCAATCTCTTCACAAGGCTTTCTCCTCTCCCTGTCTCTCTCAAAACTCCCTCTGCCACTCTCTGATAAACAGACATATGATTGTATTTAGGACCACCTTGATAATCTAGATTAAGTTCACCCTTCCAAGTTCCTTCACTTAATCACATCAAAAATTGTTAAGGTAACAATTCTTAACACAAGAAAATGAAATTAAAGGTATATAGATCAGGAAATAAGAAATAAAACTGTATTTGTTTAGTGATGACATGATTATCTGTGTAAAAATATCTCAAAGACTTAACAAAAACAAAACATACCAAAACAAACAAACAAACAAAAAAACCCCACGAAACTCCTGGAACTAAAGAGCAAGGGTGTAGGGTTACAGGTTAATATAAAGCCAATTGCTTTCCTATAGCAGCAGTGAACAATTTCAGTTTAAAATGAAAACATAATACCATCCCTTCCCCCGGTGAAACATTTTAGGTATGCATCCAACAAAATATGTACAGGATCTATATGAGGAAAATACCGATGAAAGAAATCAAAGACAGCCTAAATAAATGGAGAAATATTCCATGTACATGGACAAAAAGACTCAAAGTTGTTAAGGTGTTAATTCTTGCCAACCTAATCTCTAGATTCAATGAAATTCCAATCAAAATCCTAGCAAATTATTTTGTAGATATTGACAAACTGATGCTAAAGTTTATATGGAGAGACAAAAAATCCAGAATAATCAAGTCAACATAGGAGAACAAAATCAGAGGACTGACTCTACCTAAATGCAAGACTTACTATAAAGTTACAGCAATTAAGACAGCATTATATTGGTAAAAGAACAGACAAATAGATCAAAGGAAGAAAAGAGAGAACCCTGAAATAGAGCCATACAAATAAAGTCAACTGATCTTTGATGAAGGAGCAAAAGGCAATTCAATGGAAAACTGACAGCTCTTTTTATTTTTTTCAACACATGGTACTGGAATTGGATGTCCATATAAGAAAAAAGTGAATCTAGACAGAGAATTTTCACCCTTCACAGAAAATAACTAAAAATGGATGATAGGCTTAAAAGTAAAACACAAACTACAACTTCTAGAACATAATAGAAAAAAACTGAGTTGACTTTGGGTTTGGTAATGAGTTTTTAGATATAATACCAAAAATATGATCCACGGGGACACCTGGGTGGCTCAGTAGGTTAAGTGTCTGCCTTCAGCTCAGGTCATGATCCCAGGGTCCTGGGACTGAGTCATGCAACAGGCTCCTTGCTCAGCTGGGAACCTACTTCTCCCTCTGCTAGCTTTTCCCCCAGCTTGTGCACACTCTCTCTCTGACAAATAAAATCTTTAAAAAAAATAATAAATTAAAAAATGATCCATGAAAAAAGTGGATGTTATATCTTATTAAAGTTAAAAACTTGTATAATGTAAGACATGCTGTTAAGAGAACGAAAAATAATCCACAGACTGAGAGAAAATTTTTTCAAACATGTCTGATAAAGGACTAGTATGTAAAATATACAAAGAACACTTACAACTCAACAATAAATAGACCACTCCATTAAAAAATGGACAAAAGTCCTCAATAGCTATCTCACCAAAGAAGAATTACAGATCGTAAATAAACATATAAAAAGATGCTCAACATCATATAACGTCAAGGACTTGCAGATTAAAACAATGAGATACAACTATACACACATGGGAATGGTTAAATCCTAAAAAAGTAACACCAACAAATTCTGATGCATATACAGAATAGCAGTATTTTTCATTTACTGCTGGTGGAAATGCAAAATGATAGAACCACTCTGAAAGGTAATTTGGCAGGTTCTTACAAAGCTAAACATAATCTTACCATTTGATCCAGTGATTGTGCTCCTAAGTATTTACCCTATAGGAATGAAAACCCATGTCTACACAAAAACCTGCATATGAATGTTTATAGACTTATAATTAATTTATAATTAATTTCCCAAATTGGAAGCAACCAAGATATTTTTCAATAGATGAAAAAACTAAAAAAACTAAAACATAAAACTGTGGTACATTCATATAATGGAATATTATTTATTAACAAAAAATGAGCTATCAAGCCATAAAAATATATGGAAAAATATATATCCTTAAATGTGTATCATGTGGTGAGAGAAACCAGTCTAAAAGAAGCCAGTCTGGAAGGCTATACGCTGTATGATTCCAACTGTATGACATCATAGAAAAGACAAAAACTCAGAGACCGTAAAAAGATCAGTAGTTGCCAAGGGTCCGGAGGGAGGTGGACAGGGGTAAAAAGACAAAGTACCTGGGTTTTTATAAGTGCTGAGACTATTCTGTATGATACTGTTAAAGTAAATACATGACATTTTGAATTTTTCAAAACCTAAAGAATCTTACAACACAAAAAGTGAAACTTAATGTAAACTCTCGAATTTATGTAATAACAATGTACTGATATTGTGTCATTAATTTTAACAAATGTGCCACATCAATACAGGACATTAATACTGGGCAGTCTGTGTGTGTGTGTGCGTGTGTGTGTGTGTGTGTGTGCATTTGCATGTGTAAGGAGGTATATGGGAACTCTACTATTTGCTCAATTTTATTGTAAATCTAAACTGTCCTAATAAATAGAAGTGTATTAATCACCCTCCCCCACCACACCCAACACACACACACACACACACAATAAGATTGGTTTGGTAGGAATCAAAAATGATGAGATACATAGGAACAAGGGCAAGCATATCCAGCAATGATATAGTCTCCATAGCAGACCTAATCACACCTGAATTTGGCTGCTGTAATAATTTATAAGTGAAAAACTAAAGTACCTCCATGGGAGGGCTTATCAGGTAGGGTAAACCTTACTTGTGATCAGGTATCATTAAATTTCTGTAGTTGCTAGATAACACCTCTTAAAAATGGCATAGAATAAATCTTTGCACAATGTTGAGTTGGATTCAATTATCTCTAGATAGAAGTGATCTTGCAATGCTGAGGCCTAGTTAAATGCCAGATATTACTTGTCATCCTAATTCTACTGAGATGGGGTATTTCATCTAAGAACAGTCAAAAAGGAAGAATATTATCTATATAAGGATCAGTCCTGGAGAAGAAGATTTTTGAGGACCTTTGCACACACTATGCGTAGCCAGTTTCCTAGTAAATGGCTGAGAAGTTTGATCAGCTATTGAAAGTTATGTCTCATACCATCTACATGAATAAATGATTATCCTAAAAATGTAGGAACAGCAAATAACCAACTATTCTTACATAGGATATGTATTTTTCAATTTTATTAAGGATCCTAATTAACCCTCTTTTAAAAAGTCAGGGCCTATTAAGCATATAGTTTCATTTCACATTATATAATACTGCTTAGGAGATGAACTGATGCCGATCTCAGATACGAGGTCTAAATAAACTGTACAAGACTACTGCAAATGCACACTGCTTGACACACTGCTGTTGCTGAACAGCTATTAGGTTAGCCGAAGTGCTGAATGGAGGGTTCAGTCAGTATATGCGTACTGGAAGCATGTGCTTTGTTTTATTTATGGGAGGGGTGCATTGTGAGGCCCAGGGCACTCTTCCCTTCCTCACATGAATGAATGACTACTGGGTGCTGGGCACTTGGCTAGAACTAGAGTGGGGACTACACACACTTGTCAAATTATTACAGATACTCTAAAGGAAGGGATGTGACATTTCAGTTGAAATGTAAAGCCAAGAGTAGGTATTCATTAGAAGGGTGGAGGGAGAATTTCAGGCACAGGGAAGAACACACACAAAGGCCTTATAAGAAGAGAAAGGATGGTTCGGGGGCCAGAGGAAGCCCAGTTCCGCTAGCATTCATGTTCCATAACCAGTGAAAAAGTGGTTGGGACCAGATCATATTGGGCCTTTTTCTTTTTTTAAAGATTTATTTATTTATTTGACACAGAGAGAGAGATAGTGAAAGACAGAGCACAAGCAGGAGGAGCAGCAGGCAGGCAGGCAGAGGGAGAGGGAGAAGCAGGCTCCCTGCTGGATCCCAGGACCCTGGGATCATGACCTGAGCTGAAGGCAGCCACTTAACTGACTGAGCCATCCAGGCGCCCCAGTATTGGGCCTTTTTGGTCTTTGTCCTGAGAACAATGAGAAGTTACTGAAGGACTTTAAAGAGAAGGCAAGAAGATCTGACTTTTAAAAAAACTGCTAGGGCTAGGGGGTGTTTTGTGTGTCTTTATTACCTGATAGGACAAACAGCCTCTAACAGGTAAGACTCACCTTGCTCCCTGTCCAACTGGGTCAGCTCTGGAATTTCAAGAAAACATGGAACTACACTAAGACTCAAATATAGGATATACAATAAAGTTTTAGGACCTTTTATTTACTTGGGCCCGATATAGTACAAAGATTTTTTTTGTTTTATTTTCTACTAAGAGATTTTTTAAAAAAGATGTATTGATTTATTTGAAAGAGAGAGTGATAGTGAGTGTAAGCAGGGGAAAGGGCAAAGGGAGAGGGAGAGAATCTTTTTTTTTTTTAATTTAATTTTAATTTTTCAGTGTCCCAAGATTCATTGTTCATGCACCACACCCAGTGCTCTATGCAATACATCTGTTCCTTAATACCCACCACCAGGTTCACCTATCCCCCCCACACCCCAAGCGAGAGAATCTTAAGCAAATTCCCCACTGAGTGGGGAACCCAATGGCGGGGCTCAGACCCTGAGATCATAGAGTCAGAGGCTGAAATCAAGAGTCAGAGGCTTAACCGATTGAGCCACCCAGGTGCTCTTCTACAAGAGATTCTAACTCACTAAGTTCTAAAGATATATGTCTATATCTATGTATCTATCTATGTATGTATGTATCTATCTATCTATCTATATAATTCTTATGTATTTACCTGACAGAGAGAGAGGCAAGACAAGTAGGCAGAGAGGCAGGCAGAGAGAGAGAGAGAGAGAGAGAAGCAGGCTCCCTGCTGAGCAGAGAGTGCAATGTGGGGTTCGATCCCAGGACCCCGAGATCATGACCTGAGCCCAAGGCAGAGGCCCAACACACTGAGGCACCCAGGCACCCCCTAAGTTCTAAAGCTACTAAGTCTGGTAGAAAAGATAGGATTTCTCTTGGATCTAGTTAGGAATCATCTCATTTAGAATTAAATAATCTGTACTTGCTGTCAGTACCTTCTCAACTTCTCTTCAAGGCTCTGCAGTCCATTTCAGTCTAAAACTGCTTTGTCTTGTTAAAAGTAAAAGGGACTTTTCAATCTTTGTCTTATTTGACCTAGGTGAAGCCAATTCTTTCTGGAAATGCTTTCCATGAAAATACAGTTCTGCTGTTCTGCTTCAACAAAAATATTTCCTGATGCTTCTCAATCGCCTTGGGGGCTTCTCTTCCTCTACCCAACACTTAATTGGGTGTCTTCTCTTCCTAATCGACCCACTTGATTTCAATCCACTCCTATAGCTTCACTTAATTGTCTATATAGTTTCTTTATAGCTTAAGTTTCTTTCCTGAACACCAGATCTCCATAACCACCTAGTATAGATACCCCCACCTGACTATCCTACAAATATCTACAACTCAGTATGTCTAAAACTGAACTCATAATCTCATGTTATGCCCTCTCCAAATCAGCCCTTTCTCTCCCTCTCTCCTCCCTGGATACCACTATCTACTTAGTATTCAAGCCCAAATCCTACATATCATCCTTGACATCTCTTTCTCACCGTAAGATCTAATCGATTCTTTTGGTTTAAACTTAAAATCTCCCTTGCAGCTTTCTCCTTCTTTCTAGCCCCATTATCATTATCTTAATGAAGAGTGCCTTCTAATATTTTCTTAAGTGGTTCTTCCTTGCCAGAGTGAGTTTTCTAAAGCACAAATACGACTATCACTAACTGGAGTTAAATCTCTTCAATGACTCCTCACTGCTCCTAGCATAAAGTTCAAATTCCTTAAATATCTTTCACAAAGCTCTTCATGGCTCTTTTTCCAGCTCATCTCTCTTTATTCACATATTTACCTCTCTGCTGCAGCCAGGATGAACAACTTCCACATTCCGTAGAACACTGACCCTATCCTCTTTAACTAGCTCCCATTCATCCTTTAGATCTCAGCTTGGAATGAGTTTCTCCAAGAAATCAGACTTGTCGAGATTACATGGACCTCTCATGTGCTCCCACAGTATTCTGACCTCTTAACTGAATAGATTCTAAGCAATTGTTCTTGTTTCACCATCCAATCTCTAGTGTCTGGAAAAGGCTTTAATAATATTTGTGGAATTGATTAATTACCAGCTCCTTAGTCCTGCTTTTTGTGGCTCTTAACTTTTTTCTATTGTAATGGCTGACTAGAACCTTTGTGATTGGTATGCCCCCTGCAGAATATGAGCTACAGATATCTAGTACTGGTCTGGAGTTAACCAATGTGGCTTGCAGACTGAGTACTTTGTGAACACTAAGAGTAATAAAAAGCCTGAGATTTAAAAAGGAAATGAAAAAAAGAAAAGCAAGCAAAAATAACTTCGATGAGTTATTCTATTCTGAAGGGGGATTTTAAATGGGCTCTTGTTAGCATAGCATCATTACGGACTTCAGCAGTTTTCCCGGAACAGGAGGAACAAGTGCTACTGGAGGCCCCCTGGTGGCTGAGTGAACATTTACTTTCAGTGAAAGAATCCTTGAAAGGAGTCATTCATTTATTGAGCAACTATATATATATCTATAGAGTCAAGCACACAGTAAATGGTTGGGGATACAATACTCACCAAACCAGACAGAATGTCTGATCTTACTGAGATTTTGCTTACCATTTTATCTTTAGTGCCCAGAATAAGTGCTTAATAAATATGTGAATAAATGAATTAAGGTTTCTTAAGGCCTCCTTCTGTACATTCTGTACTTCCTTACAACTTGCTGGCCTTCCACTCAAAGGTGGTGCTGCATGGCAGATCTGTAGATAAAGAAGGAGGGCTGTGATACCATTCTCCTGGGGGTAACCTCTCCATCTCCCGTATTTTACTTTTTTCATTTTAAATTCATTTTACCATTTAAAATCATTTTACCATTATGTAGTGTCATTGACAATAAATGTTTGTGAAATGTAAAGCAGTTTTTATAGTTCTCTTGTGAAATGTTAAGCAGTTTTCTCATAACAGAGTTATGAAAAATAATCTTTTATCATAATTTTATTGTTGATTTTGGCTGTGGTCAATTCTAGGGAAACTTAGTCACACGTACCAGGATAACTCCTTAATTTTAGCAAATTATACATGAACTTCTATATCTTTGACTGGAAAGGAAATTAGTTTGTTATTTATCTTGTCATTTGTTTTAGCAGTTTCTCTGTACGATAAGTGAAAATGGAAAACCTGAATAAAATCAGTGCAAGCTTCTTTCTATCAGACGGCTTTATCTACATGTTTTAGGGATTATAAAGATAAAAGTGAGGCTGTTTCTTTAAGAGTTCAAATACTCAGTGAGGCATTCATTCAGCTTTCTTCTAAAGGGAATACCTGGTTTATCAGCAGTCTGATAACACTGAAACACGACTTATACCACATCCACAGGCGTCAGAATTCTTTTTAAAAAATGTAGCTAATAATCAGGATGAATGTCATTTACTTCTGTTTTGGTCTCCAGGGATTACTGTTTACTTTGCTTTAAAATTTATGTGAGTCATTTTGGTTATATGCCTTTTTTAATTAGCTGCAAGGAAGCAATCACTGGGGAGAAAGCGGAAATCAATTCTGATCCGATATTGATAGCTACTGTGCTGTAAACTGTGTGTCCTTTCTAATTAAATGTAAACATGTGCAGTTCTAAAGTCCAGCAGCAATGACAACAGTCACTAGGAAAGATTGCCTAAGTACGGCTCAACTGATTCGCCTGGCCTTTCTTTCTTTCCTAGCTGTGCTTGTGCAATCATTGCTGGGGTGAACGCTGGTTGTAACTGACTTTTTTTAGGTCATCTTCAGAGAAAAGATTCGACAAGAATGTAGAGTGCTCTGTAATACCTGAAGTTACTTATTAACTATGTCCTTCTGATAACTAATCAATGGCACGGCAGAGAGTCAAATTTGTTGCACTAAGCTGCCCGCCCCCCCAAAGCCAAGTCTTGGTAAATATTTAATGGCAGTAAAGGTGTTTTGCCACTTATCCAACTGATATGTTAAAGGACTCTTAAAAGCAACTTTATCTTGCCTTCCCTCCATACATAATTTGCTCAGCAATATAGTGTGTAGGTGTAAAAGCATTTGGATCTCATTTCATTGAGTACCTTGCTTAGAAAAAGACCAAATGAGAATTAAGATAAAAAAATGCTCATTTTCATCAGTACTGTGTCACTTAAATGTAACAGGGAAAAAACAAACCACTGCCAAACTTCTCTCCTTGGTAAAAGGCCAATTCAAAGCATTAAACAACCCAGCCCCATTCATTTTATTAAACACTACACCAGACTTGTTCAAAACCCGTTGTACAGCTGCAGTCACAAGGAAATGTTATAAAGTTTATTGTTATAGAGTTGCCACATGCTCTATAAAAATCAGAAGACATATGGATTTTTGCTTTTTATTCAACACAGTAAAGGTTGGGTTTTACATCTTTACCTTTTAAATTATCTATTGAGTTTTAGGCTCTCTTGTTTTCACTTCCTGTAACTCCTGGCTTGGCAGAAAAAAATGACAGCTTTATTTTTTAAATAAGGAAGAAATCCCTTCAGACTTAAGTTTTATTAGAATACTTGATAATTCCTAGGACCTTTCTAGAAATGAGGCTTATTTCTTTAAAGTTACACTTACACTTATTTCAGGTAACACATTTCTTCTTTATTCTGGCATGTATCTCAGTCTAGAAATTTAATACTAAATACTGACTTATGAAGTATGAATTTTTATAGCCTCGCTGTAGAAGAGCACAAATTATTCTTCTAAGTATCAAATAAGAGCTGGTGACTTAAAGCACTGTACTGAATTAATGATCCTTCAAGATGCATTCTATATCAAAAGGGATAAAACTAAAAAAAAAAAAAAGTCAAAATAAAAAGGTGAAAGTTAGGTTCTCAAAATGGAAAAATATTACAAATGTGCCAGACTTGAGGTAGAAACACTGGATTTTGCAATACTGGGATGATCTGTTTATTTTACTTTGTGGTGGTCTGAAAGGAATATTTATGTATATTTTGCCTGACATAGTTGGTGTATGGAAAAAGAAATAGTCCCCTACTATCAGTGACATATGAAGTTAATTTTTAAGATATTACTAATGGTCCAATTGGTGTGAAGGCAAGGTTTCTAAATTTTTCCTAAAATCTTCTCGAAGACTTAGTTAATAATATGGTGTACACTTTCAGAGAGATAGGTATCATGGTCGAACTTCAAAAGAAGTTTGATGTACACTGCTGTACATTTCAATATATCAATATATCAAAGTTTGAAAGGTTGGCATAGAACTTGTATGTTTTCAAATTAGTATCTCTGCTTAATGTCTTGATGACATGCCTATCTATACTGATTTTGAACTTTGAAATGTTATGTGACATAGTATTTCCCTACTTCTCAAATTTCGGCCAGGGATCCAGGTCAGATTAGAACTAGGGACAGGTAAGCAGGTACATGCCTGGGGCCTCAATTTAAAACTGTCACAAAGGGACCCAGCAATTGCACTACTAGGTATTTACTCCAAAGATGCAGATATAGTGAAAAGAAGGGGCAAATGCATCCCAATATTCACAGCAGCAACGTCCACAACTGTGGAAGGAGCTGAGATGCCCTTCAACAAATGAATGGATAAAGACATAGTTCATATATACAATGGAATATTACTCAGCCATCAGAAAGGATGAACAGCTACCACTTGCATGGAGATGGATGGAACTGGAGGAGATTACGCTAAGCGAAATAAGTCAAGCAGAGCAAGACAATTATCATGTGGTTTCACTCATATGTGGAACATAAGGAATACTGCGGAGAACCATAGGGAAAGGGAGGGAAAACTGAATGGGAAGAAATCAGAGAGGGAGACAAATTACGAGAGACTCTGGACTCCAGGAAACAAACTGTGGGTTACAGAAGTGGAGGGGGGATTATGGGGTAGCCTGGGATGAGAATTAAGAAGGGCACATACAGTGATCAGCACTGGGTATTATATGCAAATAGTGAATCGTTGAACACTACATAAAAAACTAAGGATGTACAATATGTGTTGGCTAATTGAACATAATAATTTAAAAAATGCCCCAAAAAATGGTCACAAAGGGGCACTTGGGTGACTCAGTTAGGTTAAGCATCTGCCTTTGGCTCAGGTCATGATCTCAGGATGCTGGGATCAAGCCCTGCATCACGTTCCCTGCTTAGCAGGGTGTCTCCTTCTCCCTCTGCTCCCACCCCAACTCTGTTTCTCTCTCTCAAATAAATAAATAAAATATATAAAAAAAATAAAATGGTCACAAAAACGTCACTGGAATAAACGTAAAATATGGTGTTAGTTAACTCATGTACATAGGTAACCAGTTACTTATGCAAACAGAAAGATGTAAATTGGATGTACTATTGCTGAAATAGATACTATCTCAACTGGAAATTTAAAACATGCTTTTTTCTGGCTCTGATACACAATTGCATATTATAATATACAATGACAAATTGTATCACCTATATTTTACCACCCAGCTAGCTGGTAAAATAATATCTGGGTCATGCCAGAGGTGATTTAGTTCTTAATCACTTAATATGTTTCTTCAGAAACTGTCTAGTTCAGAAAACTGCAAAAGCCAAGCAGAAGTAGCTATTGGGAATGTACAACAGAGGCACCAAATTCAGATCCAGGGATGGTTGGGGGGTACAGGAAGCTTCTTGGAAGACATGATATGTAAGCAGAGTCTTGAAAAAGGAGTCAGAGTTGCTCAATCAAACAAGGATAAATAAAGGGTGTTCCAGTGAAAGAAGGTCACGTGTATCAGCACAGAGGTCTGAGGAAAGCTTTGCTGAAAATATTTAACAATTATGGGCTTGCAAACATGGCTAGTCCTAAACAGAGGCTTGCAGATTTCATGAAGTGGTGAAGGGAGAGATCATCTTAAGAGAAAAAGAGTGTGTTCTCTTACTTCCAAGTATTTTCTGACAGCGAGAGAGAAAGAATAATTGGTGCTCTGACTTCCGGGAGGTCAGTGTGTGGAGACTCTTGGGTCTGGCTGATGACATGCTCATTTTTACTGTCATCATTCACTCATTCAACAAATGTTTACAGAACACCTACTTTGCGCCAGATCATTCTAGGCACCAGGGATAGAGAACTGAATGAAACAGACTAGGATCTGTACTCTTGTGGACCTTTGAGAAAATGAAGTTGATCTAGCTTTTAGCAAAGACATACCTGGCAGGTCTCCCTTTCTGGAGACCCAACCTACAGCCCTAGTCCAAGAGGCTCTATCTCTCACCTATTTTTCATTCTGTCCTCTGTATCAAGGCTTCCAGACACCAATTCTTTGGTTTTTATAACTAATACTTTATTTCAAATTTTCTATTTGCATGATGAGTCCTTTTTTGCTCTTGTATGTGTCTCTGGAATAAACTTCCTGCCAACAAGTTTATATTGCTATAATATATTCTCTTAAGTAGTAAAGATAAATCTAATACTATGCAAATCCCAGAAAGAATATTAGTTACAATTTTTAAGAACTAGTCAATTGTAAAAACAAGTTTTCATAAATCTATGTTTATTTTTCAAAAGATCTGATATTCTTATGAGGAAAAACATTAGGATGAACTGAAATATTCTGATATTAAAAGGTTTGAAACATAAATACTAGATTTTATAGTACTTCAATATCTCTATCTACATTCTGGTGATCACTGCCTAGAAGAGGTTTACTTTTAGGAGTGACAAATATAACTATTAGATCTCTCTGAAGCAAGTAAAGCATCAAAACAAACCAACCAACCAATCCAACAAACTAACAGCTAAAGGATATAGCAGGGAAATTTTTATTGTCTTTATAACCCAATAGGTAGCTAGCTTTGGACTGAAATAGTGGATTAGGGCAAGATGATACTGCTGCTGAGCTTACTGTAAGAAAGAACATTAGACTCCTTTCCAATAAGCACAATTCCATTTCCTTTATCTGAAATATTCATAGCTGCAACATGCTTGTTTTTCATTTAATAAGTTCCTATTATGGGTATGTATAGAACTTATCTGTAAGACAAGTACAAACATGGTTCCAACTATAATTTTTCTTCACTTGGAGAATATACTATAGGTAAATATCACTTACCTGTATTCATTTAGGGTGAGGATTAAGCATCTGGTCTTGTTTGCTACTCAAGAAGATATGTGCTAATTGAAAAATAGTTTCAAGTAGGAAAAAATGTAAAAAAAAAAAAAGACTGATTTGGATGGGTAAGGAACTGAAAGCTGGTCTTTAGCTTATTTATTTTATTCCGTTTGTTCCTGCTATGGGTATAATGAATTCACAAATAGAAAGCTACCAATATTAATGTCATGTAGAAGACACCTATATTTTCACCTATATAATATTAATGAGACAGGGCTTCTGCAATAGTTTTGGCAGCATATAATGTTTTTGTTCTTCATTGAAATACAATGCAAAATGCAGTATAATAAATAATTTCAATGAAAAAATGACATAAAAAACAGGAAAAATCCAAGCTGATAAACATGAATTGACCAAGTTTGAGCTATTAAGGAGATCATTGATATCACAATGAAATAAATTTTAAAAATTAATAACATGTTGTTTTCATGAATAAGAGAATTTCTAAAAGTGCATGCGTTTCAAAGGTATCTATACTGCACCAAATGCACTAGCAGCCCTCACACTGTAAACTGAGTAAGAAAGATCATCTCTGCCCTTAAGAAATTCAGAATGCAGTTGAGAAGACAGATAGTTATAGTACGGAGAGGAGCCAAATTTGGCTGGTCAGTGGGAGGGAAGGATGGCAGTAGGTTATTTAGAAGAGAACAATTCCTGGAGGGAAAAAAAAGCACGAGACAACATAAGCAAAAGCAAAGTCAGAAGAAAAAAGACTAGCCTATGGTGTTTGGTTTGGGTGAGGCCCCAAGCAAATGACAGGGAAAGTGCAAAAGATGAAGGTGAAGAGGTAGTCCTGGGTCAGATCACGAAGAGCCTTAAAAAGTGTGCCATTCTCTTGTGGAGATAGAAGACTATTACTGAAAGATTTTAAGGAGGGAAATGGCAGTCAGGAGTGGAGAATGGATCTGAAGAGAACAAAACTGGCTAGAGAGAAGTTATTTAAGAGGCCACTTCAGTAGCTCAATTGAGAAAAAATGAGGATTTGAATAGGTGTTGGTAATAACGATAGAAAAAAGGAAACAGATTCAAGAAATATTTAAGAAGTGAAACAGATGGAATTTGTTGACTTAGGCATTCAGAAGAAAGCACAGTTGTTGTTTTTTTTAACAAGCCCCTGCCCTCAGTTTTAGACATTCTGAGTTGGGGTGCCCATGAAATAAACTGCATATATATATATATGTGTATATATATATATGCAGTTTATATATACATATATATATATATGCACAATCTGGGCTGCATATCTGCATTTGGAAGTCATCAGTATATAGGTGGGAGTTAAAATCAGAAGAATGAGTGGAGGCAGTCCAGGGAAAAGACTTATTGAATAACTGCTATCATAAAAAGTGAGGGAAAAAACCCTGCCAAGATATATTTACAATAGTATCATAGTAAAGCTTTATTTCCCTAGAGGAGATACTGTCTTTCTTCTCATATGCTAATTGAAAAAATGAATGAAAATTGAAAATGAATGAAAAATATTTATCAGCTGCCTCCCATGTACTCAGTACTGAGAGAAGTAAGAGAAGTGTAAGACCAATTCCTCAGCACGCACTTGACAATATTTCTCACATGGACTTATATATAGAGGTTCCTTCCACAGAGCTCTCATATTACAGCACAGAACTCTGATATTTTCATCTGTTTTTATCTTAGGATGCTTCTGTTATCATTCGTCAGCAAAAGAACTGTGAGTGGTGATTGAAAGATGAAAAGAGTGTGGGGTTTGTGGTCAAAGGACCTGTGCTCTTCCATTTACTATCTGTACGACTTTGGGCAAATTACTTAACTGAATTTTAGATTCTTCAATTGTAAGAGAGATAATATTGCTTACTTCACACAGTTGTTACGAGGATCAACTTAGATGATTATTATGAAAGAACTCTGCCAAAAGTAAAGCTTTCTGTAAGTATTAGCAAACACCTACTACTATTCCTTCTGGGGTGGATCACCTAGACAGTATGCGAAATGGTGACAGGCCCACATGGAGGCTGGGAAAGACTACTGGCCCCAGAGAAAGCCAAACTTGGGAAGCACCCAAAAGGCTATAATTGAGAGGGAATAAGGAGCTGGTGCTACAAACACAGTTCAGGTCAGGAAGCGCACAGAGTCATAAAAAGAGGCAGCAGACAAAACATAAGGCTCCGGGTATCAGCACATACACTGAGCCAAGTGTATGACCTAGTGTGGAAAAGTCTTCTGTTACTTAGTCTAGGTCGTGGTTAACTAGATCTATTTTACAGATTCTGATAAATGGCTGTTGAAAAACCTCTCCTGATTATAACAGAGCTTGATAGGATCTCTTTAAAAATAACAGGATCCCTTCAGTCACACGTAACATGAAAAAGAAATTTGAGATTCTGACTTCCGTGACATACTCAGATCTTGAATTTGGGGGGAGAGGAAAAGAAAGTGATGATATTATTGAGAATGAGGAGTTTTTGCCAATGAATAATTCTTACTAAATAGTGTGGATAACACTGGATATGTGAAAAATACTGAATTTGGATAAAACACAATCCTAATACCATCCTTGCCAGTAACATGCCATGTTACCTTTGCTCATCCTGTTTAACTATTTTAGGTCTGACTCCAAATCTATAGATAATAATAAAAATGATGCCTATTGTTTTATTGATTAGCCACTCTTTGGGGCACTCTACATATATCATATCTAATCTGTACTACAACCCTGGAAAGTAGTTATCATTTCCATTTAAAATGAGAAAATGGAGGCTAGAGGTTAAATAATTTACCCAAGCAAATAAATGGTTGAGCCAGGCTTCTAATCATAATATATCTTCCAAAAATTATGTCATTTTTGTTTTATAAAGTGTGATTTTCTCAGGACTTTTTTAGCCTTAAAATTTTATAAAAACAATGTTTAACCAAGTATAATGAGTACAAGTACACATTCTAAAATCTGTCATAGAGTATAACAAAGATCAGTTATGGGATCCTAAGAAAACCACTAAGCATCTTCCTGTTTCACTTTTAAAACCATTTTTATGAAGATAATAATTCACACTATTAATGCTCTCACAAGAGGTGGGAAATAAAAAGTGTTAGGACTTTGGTATGGAAGATAAAAAGAATATAGATAATAATATTATAATTGCCTATTATATGTCTAAGAAAGCTTTAGAAACTTTTTTCTTTTTCTTTCTATTTATTTATTTATTTGTTAGAGAGAGAGAGAGAGAGACAGACAGACAGAACAAGCAGGGGGAGGGGCAGAGGCAGAGGGAGAAGCAGGCTCCCTGCTGAACAAGGAGCTTGATATGGGACTCAATCCCAGGACCCTAGGATCATGACCTGAGCTGAAGGCAGACACTTAACTGTCGGAGCCACCCAGGCATCCCTAGAAACTTCTTAAAATAAAACAAATTATAGTTCTAGTGCTCTATGCATGACTTAATAAAGATTATCAGATGGGAACTGAAGGAAATTTCTTCCATTGGTAAATAAAATGCATAACCTAACATCATTCATTTTCCAATTCATTACTGCTGCTTTTTAATACCACTGCCTGGTTTCTGAAAGGCAATTCCTCAGGACGTCACTTAATCAAAAATACCTAAGGAATAAAGCTTAAGTAAGAAAGAATGAATATCCTGCTACTTGACATTAATCACATTAACTCAGAGTACCTAACAGACAGCTACATTACTCCTAGCTGGAAGACACTGGAATTAAAGCATAGGTCTTTAAAGTTAATGGGAGTTACACAACTGAAACACTGTACATCAGCTTGATAATATGCCCCTAAGTTACTGTTCATGGATAGCGCCATTCCTCTGTTTAAGCAAGAGTTAAAGCATGTGCAGTAATTCCCTATTTTCACAATATTCTTTCTGACAATAAAGATAACAACTACAAGAACAGTTTTTAGCCGGCCAAACCTGATGTACTGGTTTTGTTAATAAAAAATTCATGACAATTAATGAAATGGATCTATTAAGACAGTTCCCCAAAGTAGTACAGTGGCCCCACCTACAAATGAACTTCTCATGACCTGTATTATTCAGAAAGAACTGTAGTAACTTGCTCTAAAAACTGCTACATACAAAAGGTTCAAACCCAAATCAAAGCATTACTCAGGAGCTGGCAAGATAATTCAAGTGAAGAATGTTTGATATGGCTACCTTTAATCATGTTTTCATTTGCTGTTCATATTCATAAGACTATTTCTGTAATTCATGCTTTTCTACTGTATTAAATTTTAATAAATGCAAATCTACATTTAAAAATCATTTAAGATATTAATAACAGTTGGCTGAGTTCCAGATTTCATATTTTATTTCAACTGCATTGAAGAGACACTATTGAGTAGCCATATCTCTTTCTTTTCATCTCAAGTCCTCAGTGCTCAAGTGCTAGGCAAAGAGAATGGACAAAAGAACTTTATGATTCATAAGGATTTGTTTGCTATTCTTTGATAAATACAACTCAGCAGAACTTGTATTTTATATAATTTTCACCTTAAAAATAATCTTTTGCTTTAACTAAGTTATATTTTGATTTTTTAAAATCTATTGGAAGTTAATTCTTTTTCATATGTATGTATATATCCTAACATATATACACACATATTCTTTTATTAAACAAACTCCTACCTACTAAGGGAGATAATCAACTCCATTTCCACACACAAAAATCAGAGTCTACACAGCAAAGCTCATTATTCAAAAATGACAGTCCTGATTAAAAGGCAGGTGAATGTGCTACCCGTGATGAGGCTATGGTAAACTTACCCAATGCAATCTTTCCTAAATCAAAAAACCTCACCATATTTAAATCTATCTTTGAGTAAGGAACTAAAAAATTATTAAAATAAAATCTCAAATACACACAAGCAGAAGAAAAAGTGGCCCCTAAGACACTTGATTATCAGGCTATCACAATAACATTTCACAAATGTTAGCTGAACACCTATACCATGTGTAAGACACTGGAGATAAGGTATGGAGATAAATAAGACCCTGTCAAAAAGCTTAAGTCTAGTGGGAGGTGGCACAGGAGAACAGTTAAGGAGAAAAACTGTTTACAAGTATTGTGACAAAGTGCAGAGTACAATGGCAATGTGTACAAAGCAGCTAATATTACCTTAGGGAAGTGGTGTCAAGAACTCCGCAGAAAATATCTGTTTTGATGACTAATTATGTCATGTAGAATTTAGAAATAAAAATTTTTACAGTAGTTTGAGTAAGGAAACAAATCAATATTCTTTTTAAAAACTGTAATTTTATAACTGAATTAATTTGGTAGATATAGTTGTAAATCTATTTTATTAATTCATTTTACATACTGGGTACAAAGCTTCTTAATAAATTCAGGTATAAGTAAAAACGTACATTCAAATCACATATATGTAAAACATATTCAAATGTCTAAGGATAATACTTACATGCTTTGATTTTTAAAGCAGTTGGATTACTGATATTTATTTTTTGCTTTCTTCATCATTATTATTACTTTGTTATTGCCATTAATATTAAGAAAGCTCCATGCCCAATATGTGGCTTGAACTCATGACCAGAAGATCAAGAGTCACATGTTCTTGGGGATCCTGGGTGGTTCAGTTAGTTAGGTAGCTGACTCTTGGTTTCAGCTCAGATTAAAATCTCAGTGTTGTGAGATCAGCACCGAGTCTGCTTGGCCTTCTCCCCCCTTTCTGCCCCTCCCTCCCTCACCCTGCACATACACTCTCTCTCTCTAAGAAATAAATAAAATCTTAAAAAAAAGGTTGCATGATCTACCAACTGAGCCAGCCAGGTGTCTCCTTATTACTTTTTGTTGTTGTTGTTGTTAGGGTAAGAGATGTTCATTCTGCCCTGTAAGCACCTCTATTATTTTTAATAAAATAAATCTCAAAGCAACTGAGTCCTTCTGTACCTTAGAAAAAGTGTGTTTTTAATAGTGTGGAGAACATGAATTATCTCTTGAGGTCATTAGTCTATTCATGGAAACTAAAAGATACATATGTTACAACATGCATGTATCCCCCATAACATCTAGGATCACACAAAAATAAAAGCATTGCAGTTTAAAAAGACATAAACCCATAAAAGGGAAGAGAAGAGAGGTGGGAATGAGGTGGTAAGTACCCCCAATGAGAAAATTTAATATATTCCAGGAGACAGAAAGTGATGAATGTGTCAACAAATGAAACAGGCAGAGAAAGAAGCATCCCAGAATATACTACACAAGAACTCTATAGAGGAAGAGGTACTATAGTTCTGGGCTAACAGATAACAATGCGAAGGAGGGCGGGAGTGAGAAATGGAGCCTTTAAACAGGAGGGTTAATTGAAAGTCTCTATTTGAGACCTTTTCCCCAAGCAGACAGGGCTGGCACCTTCATGTTTACCAATAAGCTAAGAGTCTTCCATCTTTAAAGAAAACTACTGAACTGCTTAAAAAAAAAAAAAAAAAAGAATTCCCTGGAAGAAGCTAATTAGAATATGTACTCCCAAGTCAACTATTCCTTGTTTTGTCACAGTATTATTACTTATTTACTGGATCAAAATTAAAGTGAATCCCACTGGTTTATGTTCCCTATTCTAACCCATACAATATTCTCCAGCACAATTCCCATGCAGGTGAGATACAGACCATTACACAATAGCTAATGAAATACATATCAGACATCCAGCTTCTTAAAAACTATCTAAACCACTTTTTTAAAAAAGATTTTATTTATTCACTTGACAAACAGAGATCACAAGTAGGCAGAGAGGTAGGCAGAGAGAGAGAGAGGGGGAAGCAGGCTCCCTGCTGAGCAGAGAGCCCAATGCGGGGCTCGATCCCAGGACCCTGGGACCATAACCTGAGCCGAAGGCAGAGGCTTTAACCCACTGAGCCACCCAGGTGCCCCTAAACTACTTTTTTTAAACTATACACTTTTTTAAACCACAGAATGAAAGAGAAAGAAGATATTAAGTAACCAGAAAGCTTGATTCCTCCAAAGAAACAGTTAGAAAACAAAAATTAGAAAAGAAATTAATACACAGAGAAAAGAGACATTGTTGATTATACAAGATCAGAATGCTCTGAAAAAGGAATAAAAATGAGATAAACATTTTTAGAGAATAAAAATACCATTGGCTAAATTAAAAGTTAACAGAAGACTCAACAGCACAAGTGAATGTACCTAATGCTATTGAACTGTACACTTAAAAGTGGTTAAATTGGTAAACTTTGTTATACACTTTACAACTTAAAAAAATGAATGTATGGGCTTTTATGCAACTTGCTAAATGGGAAACTATTTCAGGAAAAGCTCCTCTTAGTCAATAGCTGTGGTGAAAACTTTGTATCTATAGACAACTTATTTTTATTCTTGGAAACGGAAAATTTAAAAGCAACAACGGGAAGGTAGACTTATGCAAGTAAATGTTTCAAATCTATTTGACCAAACAAACCAACAAACAAAAAACAAAATTTGAAATGAAGTTGAGAAAATTTCAAAATCACATAACAGAAAGTTAAAGATTTAGAAAATATAGAGAAAAATATGGAAGAATCAGCTGGCAATGAGAAAACCAGAAAGAGACATCAGAAAGAAAGGAAAAAGAAAGGAGGAGAGCAAACTAGCAAATAATCTTAAGGAGCATTTCTCAGATACGACAACAAGAATCTTAAGACTGGAAGCATCTATAAGAACAGAGTGCAATAAATTAAAGAAGATCCACTCTCAGACCCCTCCTCAGGAGACTTCTGAACACCAAGTTTTGTAAAAAAGTTTAATATCTCCCAGGAGAAAAAAATCTTACAAAGTAAGATTAATTTAAATCATTCTGGGATCAGTTACTCTGGGAACAGAAAAAGAGAAGAGTAATATCTTGAAAGTTTTGAAGGAATATAATTGTCAAATCTGAATTCCATATTCAGAAAACTCCTCTACCATCTACACTTTGTTCTCAAGTTACTTGTAGAGGGAACAAAGCCAGAAAGAAGACATGAGATCCCGAAATAGTGAGACCAAGATCACTGGAGCAGCGGAGAGAAATCCAAGGATGAGCTGTGCAGGACTCCAGAGAGCCGCCAACAGGCCATTAGAACAGGAGGGACAGAGGGCTCTGGTGAAAAAGGGAAATACATGAAACACAAAGTAAGGGTGACAAGATGGAAAAGCTGAAATAATAAAGCACAAGGTCCAAGAAAAAGAAACATAATCAGAAATTTGAGACAAGATAAAACAACTGTATAAGAAAGTCATGGCTCAAGTAAGAAAGAAACACACAATACGGTAAGATTTTAAGTACTTGATGGAGTGAAAAAAAATCCTTTTGTCTTGATCCAAAACATTCTTCTCCTTTGACACACGGGCTGACAAATTCAATCCTAAGGAAAGGAACTGTAATTCTTGAATCGCACATGGCCAACACACTCAATTTCAAATAGTAAAAATTATAAATCTTAATAGTAGTCTGTATATAAAGAATAATTTCATTACTAATTCCACTTAAGGACATATGGAAAAAAGAAAACAAAATTCAAAATTCAAATTCTTTACCTTCATTTAACTTGCTGAATACTATTTAAGACAATTCGAACAATAAGAATTCTTCACAGATCTATGAATTTGCTATTTCAATGTTTTCCAGAAGCCTATATTTAGTTGGTGTTTATACTGATAAACATAATTATTTAAAATATAATCTGAGTGTATGTATGCCTTACTTGAGTATTTTGACAATTCTGTGAATTATCTCTGCCAAAGATTTCTTCTATTTCTTTAAATTGGTAACATTAGTTGCAGAAGCCATTGATAGGGAGATGAAAAGAAAATGTAATAAAGCTATTGATTCTTAGACATGACTTTAATATGGCCAAAATTTCAGCAACCTGTCTGATCAAGTACTGATATATGCAATGTCAAAAACACTCCTCAGGTGACAAGAGGAAGAATGTAATCTTGTGGTATTCCTCTTGTTGTTGGCATATATCAGAAATTATTTTAAGGTAGTCTTTGAGAATGTCTGTGGTGTTAAGAGTTATGTAAAGATATAAACCTAAAGAACTTAAATTTGAAGGCATAAAGGAACGTGTCTGTCATGGAATTGGGACAACTATTAATGAATGCAAAACCTCTAAGTGATCTTCATGCATTTGGAAGAGTCAGCAGAATACTGATTTTGCAGTTTGAGAGCCTGTTGTTCTTTTAGTATAATTAACAGTGTACAGGAAGACTTTTAGTTTTCTAAGTTCCCTTTAGGAACATTTTCCCCCTTCCGCTCTCTCGCTTAACCCCACCCCATGACTTTAAAAGGTGGCAACATAGCATATAATATTAACTTCCTTGTAAAGATTTTAAGACTATTTAATATTTAAGGAATACAATGAACTATAAAACTTTGAAAGCTGCTAGTGACTTTGTTAGTTATTATTAGTAAGTACTTGCTGGTAAATATAACAATCTTTAAGAAAGCCAATGTAGTTTGGTCAAATCAGAAGACCTTTGCTATATACTAGAACTTATTTATAAATACATCAATCAAAACAAAAATAATTTCCTACCAGTGACGCTGTGGGCACATTGTAAATAAATTGCTACAACCTTAGAACTCAGATCACTTTCTAACTAAGCAGCATATACAAGACCCCTTGCTTCACATTCTCGTTTCAGAAAACATGTTGACTTTTGCAATGATACTTTTCCAGTCTTGTGTTTGGCCCACACTGGCTATTGCTACTATTGCTAGAGTATGGCGACTATTCCTCTTCAAAAGGAAGATTAGTAAGGACTGAAGAATTCTAAGAGACAGAACATAACTGGGGCTTTTCTTCTGGTGAGTAATTGAAGTAGTATCACAAAACATAAAAGCTTCTAAGAAAAGCATTTTCCTTCTGTTGATCAAACTTGTTTTGTTTTTAACAAAACAGTTTGCAGCTATGTGATAAGGGAGGTATTTATAATATAGTCTATTCCTTTAAGAATAAAATTAGCCATCAGGAGTCCTGACTTTTGCTTCCACTCTTGTTCTGCTGTGTCAAGCGTAACCTTACCTCTTTAGTTCAGCCCACCAACATTAGTCACTGTCTATCTGCCTGTACACTGAAGATCAGCACCAGGATCCTCTAACTTCTTTGAGCAAAATAAAGTCACATTATAACTATGTTAATAAAAAAAGAGAGCTCACTGGAATTAAATATTAGGATAAATGAATATGTCCTGTTGACTCTAGCTGTCAGTGGGACCAAAATGCAAATCGGCAGCATCAACAAATAGTATTGAATTATCTACAGACATATATGATTGTTCTGCCTCTTGTTACTCTATTTAAGTTTAACATGTTCTTATTCTTGCAGTTTCTAACATATACAAATGCAGTGAAACAAAGAAATATCTATATAACTATCATGCACTTCAGTGCCAGGTGAGGAATCTGGAAGCTATGACTGGAAAGCTACTCAGACTGACACGGTGCAATGAGGGAACCAGAATATCTTATTGAAGTGAAACTAAGGAATTTGTATAGCCTTTTAAATGTGTGATAAGCAGGGCACCTGGGTGGCTCTGTGGGTTAAAGCCTCTGCCTTCAGCTCAGGTCATGATCCCAGGGTCCTGGGTCCTGGGATTGAGCCCCCCATCGGGCTCTCTGCTCAGCGGGGAGCCTGCTTCCCTTCCTCTCTCTCTGCCTGCCTCTCTGCCTACTTGTGATCTCTCCCTGTCAAATAAAAAAGTAAAAAATCTTAAGGAAAAAAAAAAAGCAAAAGTGTGATAAGCATGTCTCACTGAGGCCAGAACCAGAAAACAGAACTAGAATCTAATCATTTATTTATCATACAAATGATTATTTAGCACCTACTATAAGCTGGACAGTATATTAGATACTGGAAAAAAATTCAATTAGACGAAGTCCCTGTTAATTTTTGTGAATGATTTGAGGTAGAGTTAAAATTAATTTTTCATAAATAGCTATACAGTTTTTCTATTACTGCTTGTTGAATAGGTTTTACTTTTCCCTATGAATTGCTTTGTCCTTGTTGTTGAAAATAAACAGACCATATGTGTGTGAGAGTCTTTTTTAATCCGATGATATACATGGTCCTTTTACATTACTAGCATCTTGGTATTTGTGATTTTACGGACTATATCTTGAAATCAGGTGGTAATTTTCTTCCAACTGTTTCTTTTGTAAAGTTGCACTGGGAATTCTAAATCAATTGCATCTTTATGTAAAATTTAGAGTTAGCTTTTCAAAGTCTATAATAAAGAGTGATATAACTTTTATTACAATGTTAAATCTATAGATCAATTTGGAGAGAATGAATACTTTAGCAATATGTGAGACTTAGAAAAGTCTTCCCATTGATGACTTCTCCATTTACTTAGGTCTTCCATAATTATTTCCAGCAATATTTTGTAGTTTTCCAGGGTACAATGTTAAATTTGTCAAGTTTTTCTTAATTTTGGATGTGACCATAAGAGCAATTGAATTTTTTTTATCTCATTTTCCAACTAT
This sequence comes from Meles meles, assembly GCF_922984935.1. Taxonomy (NCBI): domain Eukaryota; kingdom Metazoa; phylum Chordata; class Mammalia; order Carnivora; family Mustelidae; genus Meles; species Meles meles. Next base: position 90,794,909 of record NC_060071.1, on the reverse strand, counting down.
CTGTTACTAATAGATAAAAATACAATTGATTTTTGTATAATGACCTGAGTTGAGTTATTCTAGTAGCTTTTTTGAAGATTCCTTAGGATTAGCTATACAGACAATTATATTGACTGTAAATTCAGACAGCTCTATTTGCTTTTAGTTTTCAATGATTATAACTTCCTATAGGAAGCTGAACTAAGTGGCAGTTGGACATCCTTGCCTTGTTCCTAAGCTTAAATTTGCCCCCAGATGTTCTTCGTCAAACTGAGCAACTGAATGTGTTTTGAATTTTATTACAAGCTTCTTCTGTACCCATTGAGATGATTGTTTCTTCTCTTTTATATTAACATGGTGAATTACACTGATTTTTAGGTGTTAAACCAAATCTGCACTGCGACTTGGTCATAACGCAGTATCCTTTTTATATATTCTTGGATTAGATTTCTTAGCTTTGGTTGAGAATTTTTTTTGAGTCTGTGTTCCTGAGGGATGTTTCTCTGTAATTTTTGTTTCTTGTAATGCCTATGCCTGGTATAAAATCAACCTTATCAACTAAGTTAGGAAGTATTCCTCCCTCCTCTATTTTCTGGGGAGATTGTGTTGATTTTTACTGTGCTCCTTAAATGGTTAACAAAATTCACAAGAAGCACCTTAATAATACAGTCTTCTCATCGATGACCATGAGATGTTTTCCTACTTACTTTGATTTTCTTTAATTTAACAATATATTATAGTTTTCAAAGTGTAAACTTTGTACTTATTGTTAAGATGGCAAGACTCCTCAGATTAATTTACAGACTCGGCATAATTCCCATCAGAATCCTAGCTGTCTTCTTTGTGGAATTACATATGGAATTGCAAGGGACCCAGAGTAGCAAAAACAATCTTGAAAAAGAACAAAGTAGGCAGCTAACTTACTACAAAGCTATAATAATTGAAACAGTGTGGTAGTAGCATAAGGATAGGCATCTAGATAAATGGAATAGAATGGAGAGTCTAGAAATAAGCCCATACCTGATAAAAAAAAAAAGAAATGGAACTCTGAACAGCCCTATATCCATTAAAGAAATTGAATTCATAATTTAAAACATTAGTCAAAGAAACTCCAGGTGCTGGAAGTTAAAGGTAATTCTGGTGAGAAAGCCGACAGACAAAACATGTCTTTGGAAACTGGAAGGTGACCTTGCTTTAAAGTGCTAAACAACGTGGATGAATTGTTCTAGTGTTTTGTGGAAAGTAGAAATTGTAAGTGATCAACTTAGATATTTAATGGAAGAGATTTCGAATAAGCAAAGTATTGAAAGTGCTGTTGGGTTTCTTTTTGTTCCTTACAGTAAAATGGGAGACAAGAAAGATAAATTAAATGAATTTTTAAGCAAAAAGGAACTGAAGGAAGATTTGGATAATTCTCAGCCTATCCATATTGCAAAAACTGGGAAACTAAGAGAGAACACTGAGAGGAAACAGCAACCCCATAAAGAGAGTATGGGTGTGACCCATGGATCTAATAAGCCATCTCTATAGAAGTTAGAAATAGACCTGGGGTTGTACCAGCAGATATGTTGCCAGGCTGGACTAAAGTGGACAGAGACAGAACAAAATGAAATCAGTCTGTTGGACTTCTGGGATCTACAGGACGAGACAATAGAGATACCCATCCTGACACCCTTGTGTCATCCTTCAAGAAAGAGAAGAATGGCCTTGAAGGTGGCTCAGGGATCCACAGGGTGGCTACTCTCAGCACAGGCCCAATGGGCAAGGCTGTCTCCTCCTTGGTTTCAGGGCAGGGGTGCTGCCCAGAGCCAGTGGGTGACTGTTAACCTGTGGGCCTGCAAGGTGATGCTGCTACCTCAATGGGCCCAGCAGAGAGAACACTGAGCCTATGAGAATTATCCTACAGCCTTAAAATCTGATGAGTCTTCTCTGATGGTTTTGGACTTGAGTGGGAACTGTGACCCCTTTCTTCTTCCTGATTTCTCCTTTTTGGAATGGAAAGGTCTATCCCATGGCTGTTCCAGCACTGTATTTGGGAAGCAGATAACTTATCTGGTTTCACAGTTTCACAGCTGGAGGGGCATACTGTCTCAGAATGACTCATACCTCAAGTTTTATGCATGCTTGATTTAGATGAGACTTAGGACTTGGAGGGGATGCAATAGCAGGTTAAGACATTTGGGCTGTTGGATTTGTGGTGAATATATTTTACATGTGAGGAGGACATGAATTTTGGAGTGTTCTGGACTGAATTGTGTTTCCCCAACCCAATTCACATTGAAGTCCTAACTCCCGGTACCTCAGAATGTGACTGTTTTTGGAGAGAGGGCATTAATGAAGTAATTAAGTTAAACTGAGGACATTAGTATAGGCCCTAACTCAACCTGACCGCTGACTTAATAAGAACAGTTTAAGACAATGGAGAGAGACATGAGGGATATGCATACACAGAAGAAAGGCCATGCTACAACACAGAACGAAGGTAGCCATCTGCAAATCAAGGAGAAAGATCTGACGAGAAACTAGACATCTTGCTGACACCTTGATCTTGAACTTCCAGTCTCCAAAACGGACAAAATAAATTTCTATTGTTTAAGCCACCTGGTCTCAGGTATTTTGTTATGTCAGCCTTAGCAAACTAACGAAGTATATTCCATTTCTTGATTTTCAGATGTTAATCCAACTTGACATTGTTGGCACAAACCCTGCTTGGTCATGGTAAATAATTCTTTTTCTGTGTTGTTGGGTTAAGTTTGCTAGTGTTTTGTGTGTGTGTGTGTGTGTGTGTGTGTGTGTGTGTGTGCTTAAGAATAAACAACATAAAATATTCTTTAGTGACTCTTAGTATATTCAAAATGTTATACAACTATCATCAATATTTAGTTCCAGAACATTTTCATCATCCACAAAGGAAAGCCTATGTTCATTAAGTGGTCACTCCCCATTCCTCAGGACCTCCACCCCTGGAAACCACTAATCTGTTTTCTGTCTATGAGTTTGCTGATCCTAGATATTTCACATTAAAAAAAAAAAAATCATGCAAAATGCACATCTGTCTCTGGCTTCATTTAGCATGTTCATCCATGTTGTAGCATGTATAAGTATGTCATTCCTTTCTATGGTTGAATATTAGTCTGTTGTGTGGATATATCATATTCCGTTTATGTATTTATTAGTTGATGGACGTTTTGATTTTTTCCACTTTTTGGCTATTGTGAATAATTCTGTTATGAACATTGGTATACAAGTTTTTGTTGAATACCTGTTTTGAATGAAATGGAATTGCTGGGTGATATGTTAATTTCCAAGACGCTATATCCTAGGGAATGCAGGATCAAACTTAAACACATGCCGGCTTTCAAATTCCTGCAACCTCCTCTCAGTTCCATAATGTAACACATTATAAGCATTGCAACTTTTTCACTTTTGTTTATTCTGTTCTTGCAGACTAGAATGCTCTTCCTTCTCCTCCTCTCTTTCTATCAGAATCTTGTTTGTTCATACTTCAATTCCCAAGCATTTTCTAAAACACTATCTATTTCAGTCTATAATAATTTCTCCCTTCTGTGAGAATGTACAGTCCTTAGTATACAGTAGGCTCTTGATAAATTCATATTAAACTAAACATGGCTATTTGGCTAATGGCTACTTCTAGTATGGTTAATGTTACCTTAGTGATTGTGCTAGAGCACTGATAAAACAATACAATACTACAACATGCAAATAAAATAAATGATTATGTGGATAAAATTACTTTCAGGCACAGTATTTACCTTCTGTAGTCTGACATATGATATAATGCTAGAGCTTAAAGGTTCTAAAAAAGCTCAGAGGTAGTCTATTTATAAATCCAGACACTGACTGCGGTTGTAATTTGTATAGTTCGGTTGAACACAGACAAAGACTGTTAAACTCCAAAGCAGGTCAGATTCCTTCACCGTTTTAACTTGTCTTTAACATGGTCTCAGAGGTGTGTTTAATGTGACAAACATATCAAGCACATCCAAATCAGGAAAATAATGCTGAAGTACCAGTTTAGCCTCAGCTAAACTCAGTATTTCTGAGAGAGGCGGGGCAGGGGGAAGTTATCCAGTAGATAAGTAAAAGGCCCAAGTATTAGATGGGTCAGGTAATAATTTAACTTCTGTTACTGGCCCTGATGTGACCCAGGGTAAGTTCATGGCTCTGTGCTTCAGTTTCCTCATCTGTGAAAAGGGGTAATACCTCACAAGGAATGTTGAAGGGATTAAAGAAGATAACATATGTACCAAACTCCAAGATAAAAGATAGAAAAATAGCTTTAAAATTACATATTTATTATTTTCTGGGGAAGTTTTTTATTTTATTTTTTTAATGATTTTATTTATCTGAGAGAGAGAAAGAGAGATAATGACAGAGTACAAGCAGGGAGTGGGGAGAGGGAGAAGCAGGCTTCCAACCAAGCAGGAAGCCTGAAGAGGGCTTTGACCCCAGGACCCTGAGATCATGATCTGAGCCAAAGGCAAACACCCAACTGACTGAGCCACCCAGGTGTCCCTGGGGCAGATGCTTTAATAGAAAACATTAGGAGAAATGGTATATTTTGAATGTGAACTCTATAAAAATATTTTTAATAAGGTAGAAGAAAAATGAAAAATTATTTTCTAATTCTCAATAGATTTTCTCACCATTAAAATGTTCCTGTGTGAAGAAACAACTCCCAAAAACAAACTGTTCATTAAAAAAAAGAGCCAGGGGCGCCTGGGTGGCTCAGTGGGTTAAAGCCTCTGTCTTTCGCTCAGGTCATGATCCCAGGGTCCTGGGATCGAGCCCCGCATCGGGCTCTCTGCTTGGCAGGGAGCCTGCTTTCTCTTCTCTCTCTCTCTGCCTGCCTCTCTGTCTACTTGTGATCTCTGTCAAATAAATAAGTAAAATCTTAAAAAAAAAAAAAAAGAGCCAAATCTAAGTTCAAGCACATCATTTTGACTAAGTATTTTCTTAAAGTATCCCACAACAAGGAAAAAACAAGACCTCTAACTCCAGTGAAAACTTGGTCCTAAAGAAAAACCAAACAATTCCAGATTACAGTCACAATATTCTATTTTGAGCCAAAAAATACTAAAAAAAAAAAGTGGAAATGTATTAACAGAATTTCAAAGAAAAGTGAATGACAACTCAATATAAACTCAGCATGGGGATTATAATAACAATGGTTCACATTTATTAAATACCTAAGCCTGCACCCAGCCACTGTACAAAGCATTTGGCATGCGTTATTTCATTTGATTTTTCTCAAAAACAATATGAGGCAGGTAATATTACAATTCCAATTTTACAGGTCAGGAACTTGAGGCTCATACAGGTTAATTACCTGTCAAAGGTCACTTAGAATCTATACCATCTGCCTTACTATAATGTCAGCTCTGAATTAAAACACTGTATAGTACAAAAAAAAGCAAAATAAACATATAACAAATACAACAATAAACAAAGATCCAATTAAATCAGATTTAGAATAAATGAAGTTTTCCTCATATGAATTATAATTCAAGTCTATTTGTCACCTGTTCATCATGTTACTAATTATAAATAAAAAGAAGCTATTAAAAATCATGTCAGGATACAAAAGACTAATACTACTTGACTCCTTGGTTTAACTTTAGTTTTCAGGTAACAGAGTAGAAAAACTAGATAAATGGTTATTTCAATTCTGAATCATATACAACAAAACAAATTCAAAAAAGTGAAATCAAACCAAACAAAATCAGAAAACTTCCATAGTTCAATTATGAACCAATGGTGTAACGTATTCAACTTTCTAGAACAAAATCTCAATTTTCACATTTTTTCATATAAACAAAGTTTCAGAAAATTTTCAATTTTTTTTTTAAAAACAGTTGACCTAGCTCTATAGGACATCTAACCTTTCCATGGATTAATGTACATTAAAATATTTATCAGATCGATGATGTCAATAAAACTAAAGAAAATCCCTAGCATGATAGTTTCATGTGGTAACAAGTATTGTTTATTTCTGACCTAATGAGAAGCAGTTATTTGGGAAGTGACTGGAAGTATATTAATAGAATACTGACAATCATAAACTAAAACCATTCCAAACCCAAAGGAAATAAGATACACTGTATGACACTTAAAATTTAACAACTAAGCAGAATAGTAAGCTATAATAATAAACTCAGGCATTTCATAAATATCTTGAGTTTAGAATTATAAGGGGAACAAAATATTTTTATATTGACCTGAGTGTATAAAACAATTTTTTTTTTGTTTGGAATAATGGGAAAAACATTCAAGTAAGCCTATGTGGACCTTTGCAAACATATGGAACACCAATTTAAACCTCAGAGAAAAACTAGTTTGTGATTTAACGAGTGAAAACTCGAGCTACTTCGTATATAATTGAGACTGGATATTTACACATTTAAATGCCTAACTGCAGGTAAACATTTGTCCTTTTGGGAGAGGCCCAGGTGGAAAGGACCCAAGGCAAATGACAATAGTAAGTCCCGGATCTCGGCCTGGACTGCCAGTGCCACACAGTCTTAAAAATACTGTGGGATCATCCTCATCCCAGTCAATATTTACTAAGCTTTTTATGACAACAGTGGCATTAGAAGTCAAGAGTAGCTCCAAGATCTCAGTGTATTATGTCTTGTTCTATACATTATCAAATCATTATTTATTGTTTTCATGGTTAATGAATCAGAATGTTTCTGAGGAAATGTTTTCGATTATTAGCTATTATTTCCATTTGTCAAATATTTTAAACTAGTTTAGATTGAATAAAACTTAAAAAAAAACTTTAAAAAAATTGAATAAAATTTTTAAAGTATCCTTTAAAGCACTAAGAGTATCCTTTAAAGTTTCCTTTAAAGAATTAATTACATACATATATATGTCATGTATACGAAGAGAAAAAAATTTTAATTCAAATATGCTACATTAAGTCTAACTGTACTCAGTGAAGTCTTTTGAAGTAGGAAGAAATTCTCTCCTTTCATGGTCAGTTCTGGCCATAGCTAATGTTCATAGGATTGGATTTTTTTTTTTTAAGATTTTATTTATTTATTTGACAGACAGAGATTACAAGTAGGCAGAGAGGCAGGCAGAGAGAAAGGAGGAAGCAGGCTACGGGCCGAGCAGAGAGCCCGATGTGGGGCTCGATCCCAGGACCAGGATCTGAGCCGAAGGCAGAGGCTTTAACCCATTGAGCCACACAAGTGCCCCAGGATCGGATTTTTTTTAAAAAAGGTACCTGTTTTCTTACTAACCTGCCATGGGCTCCTGCTGCTACCAAGTGGCAAGAGAATGTTTCAGTTAATACATTTTTTAAAGTTGGTAATTTTTCAATTTAACGTATTATTCTTTAAAAGTGTTTGAATTTCTACAATGTAAAGTACTTGAAAAATAGTTTGAAATATTTGGCAAACTTAAAACATAAGTGAGGTTGTCATTTATAGAAATGTATTCCATAATGTAGATTCATAATGAATTCATAATGAATCTGCTTTGGATTTTCATTCCCTTATATATCTTATCTTTTTGTAAAGCACGCCACTAATAACATCTATTGAAGAAAATGAATTCCTGTCACACACACACACACGTATGTGGGCATTATAGATCTAGGTTTTAGAGATGGGTATTTACTTCTAGGTATCAAATTTATATTGTTCAGGTTATGGATAAAGGTTTTTTTTTATTAAATATTTTTATGTAAAAGTAATGCATACTCATAAAAGCTTCAAATACTTTATTAGGGCATGAAATGCAATGTAAAATTTCCTCTTCTCTCACTTACCAGATAATAAATCTGTTACACTTAGTCCCATTTCCTGGATAACCTGCTGTTAAGTTTCTAACATATTACAATGTTTATGCATATATTCATTATGTTCAGAAAACTTCTGTTTACCATTAAAGATATGCTAAGAACTGATTCAGGTGTAAGATGCAGTGGTAAGCACACAAAATCCCTGTCCTTGCAGAATTTAATTTCTAGAAGACCATCCACAAAGAGAGTATAGGGTCATTTGTGATCATCTATTACAAAGGAAATCAGTGGAGGGTAATGACGTGATATAGAGAGGAGGTAGGCTATTTTAGATGGTCAGGTACATTTATCACTATTTATTTTAAGATTTTATTTACTTGAGAGGGAGAGGATGAGAGAGAGAGAGAGCACAAGAGGGGCAAGGGTCACAGGGAGAAACAGACTCCCTGCTGAGCAGGGAGCCTAAAGTGGGACTGGATCCTGGGATTCCAGGATCATGACCCGAGCTGAAGGCAGACACTTAACCAACTGAGCCACTCAGGCACCCCGGTCAGTACATTTAAACAGAAAGTTGAACAAAGTGAAGAAGCAGTCTTGCAACATTTGGAGGACAGATCACTTGAGGCACAGAAAAAAGTCAAAGCTCTGAGAGTGCAGTATTCTTAGAAGGTTTATGATAATAAGGGAACTAGGGTAGCTACAGCTAGAGTAGAAACATGTTAATAAATGAGGTTAGAGAGGCAGCCAGGGGACAGTGCATTTGTAATAGGTGTACAAATACTCCTTTTATAAATAAGGAAGATTACAATATACATCTGGGGTCACAAACTTATATACCTATATGAATGAGGCAGATGATCTGAAATGCATGAAGCAGGCACGATGGGAAATATGGTGAAATAGAGAGTGTGTGCTCTTTTTAGAGAAAGTAGCTTCTGCTTAGTCCCAGCTGATTGCTGAATGCACAGGTGTGGTGGTTAATTTTGTTAACTTGGCTAGGCTATGGTACCATACATTTTTGCAAACATCAATTTAGATGTTGCTATAAAGTTTTTCTTTCTTTCTTTTTCTTTCGTTTTTTTTTTTTTTTTTTTTTTTTTTTTTTTTTTTTTTACATATGATTACTATTTAGGTCAGTAGACTTTGAGGAAAGCAGATTACTCTTCATAATGTGGTGGGTGGGGATGAAGCTCGTCCAATCAGGTGAAGGCTTTAAGAAAAAGAAAGCGTTTCCTTGAAGAAGAAGGAATTCTGCATCTTTGGATTCATGACAGCAACATCAACTCTTGTCTGGCTCTCCAGCCAGCTAGCTTACTTTGCATAGTCTAGACCGACCACCTTCTACAAATGCATGTGAATTCCTTCAAATTAATCTCTCTCCATGTATGTACACAGTTTCTCGGTTCTGTTGCTCTGGAGCACCCTGACTAATTAATATACATACCATGATATAATCATTAAGGGTCTCATGTTGGCAGATCTTCCAGTTTTTTGTTTTTGTAAGATTTTATTTATTTATTTATTTGACAGACAGAGATCACAAGTAGGCAGAGAGGCAGGCAGAGAGAGAGAGGAAGGCAAGCAGGCTCCCCGCTGAGCAGAGAGCCAGACGCAGGGCTCGATCCCAGGACTCTGGGATCGTGACCTGAGCCAAAGGCAGAGGCCCTAACCCACTGAGCCACCCTGTGCCCCGATCTTCCAGTTTTTATTTTGACAATTAACTTAATATTTTAAGATAATGTATTGACTAAACAAAATATCCATAGGAAAGATTCAAACTTATTTTTTCACTGTAAGAAACAATATTGGAATGAACATGATATATGACATTGATATATGATAATAATATTGCTTCTTCAGTTTTTAATTCTAAATTTAAAAAAAAGTAAAATTCAAGCAAGTATTTCTAATAACAGTTTTCAAGTTTGAACACCGTTGGCCTGGGAAAAAATTAACTTTCTTGTCAGATAACATACTCTGTTACATGGAGACCCTGTTTTGTCCCACACAGATGCAGATGACTGATCAAGATGTTGGGCCATACTATTTCCAAATATTTAGTTCATCATTGAATTCCAATTGTATGCATTGTACACACACTACTATCCTGAAGAAACTTTTCATCGTAAGAAACTTTCAATCTAGTGTTAAATTTCATTATTTATTCATTTGTTTGGTAAATATTTACTGAAGGCCTGGGTGTTATATAAAGAATAGCAGCCCTGGTAGAGTAATTAAGAGAAATAGTCATAAAACTATGATATAAGTAAGCATGAAGTATGTGTTGTGAGAGCCATTGTGAAGAACTATTAGTTAATTAGTTAATTTTTGGGTAAAATGAGATCATTTCTGGTTGAAAATATAAGAAAAAGATTAATAGAATAATTGGTATTTATATTGTGTTCCAAAAGCTCAATAAGAAGGTGATAGGCAGAGATGGAGTATTCTAGGAGAATAGGAGACATATGGGAAAGCACTGGAGTGGGGAATCGTGGGGTGTGTTCAGGAAATAGTGAATGGTTCATTTTGGGAGTGCAAATAATAGTCAATTCAGTACAACAAATACTGATTGGGTTCCTACCATGTGTGAGGCAGCATACTGGCAGTGGTGACCACTGACAGGAATGAAACCAGCAGGCAAAGAGATGATGGATGAACAGTAATCCAGACACAGAGGAGGCAGAAATAACAAGGGTCCATGAATGTTAGGGTACAGTTTGGAATTTATTGTATAGCTAATGTGGTATCATTAAATAGTGTTAATGGCTGAGTGAGAGGTTGAAAATAATGTTTCAGGGATCTTAAGAGGAGTAAGGAATGGAGACAAGTAGATGAAGTAGGAAGAAAAGCCTGGCCAGGAGATTGTACAAGCCTTATGTAAGGTAGGAACTGTGGGAAATAAGAAGGCAAAAGTAGTGGACACTGCAAGGAAAAGTGTAGCAGAATTTGGCCACTGATTACATTTGTGAGAAGGGACAAATGAAAGATCACCTATGCATGAGGCAACTGGCACCTGTGGAGCTATAATAATGGTGATTCCGTGCCAAGATCAAGGGAAATAATACTTTATCCAACAAACTCTAATATTAAAATTTTCTTAAGCTAATAGAAATAATGTTAAAAGATGGCAAACACCTGGAGAAAGCCCATTTTAACTCTGGGCCCTTTGCTAACCATGATGATTAAATGACAAAATATTTTGTTCAATGCTCTTAAACGATGAGTAAAGGTCATTTGGTTGAAAAACAAAGACCAGTAGAATTATACCTGATAAATTTGAGTTTTGCTTTTTAACTTATTGTTAGAATAAGGCCCAGCAAACAATGAAAACTGACAATGCAAAAAATAGCCTTCTGGATACAGTCACAGAAGCATACAATATTTCACTAGAAATGGACTTTTATGAATTTATTATTTTTTAAAGATTTTATTTATTCATTTGACAGACAGAGATCACAAGTAGGCAGAGAGGGAGGCAGAGAGAGGATGGGAAGCAGGCTCCCTGCTGAACAGAGAGCAGGCATGACCTGAGCCAAAGGCAGAGGCTTTAACCCATTGAGCCACCCAGGTGCCCCACTTTTACTAATTTAATAGTTGTCTTATATCTGAGTAAAGCAAAACTTTTAAAGTAATTTTATTAGTAGACTATTAATTTATTTCCTTGAAAAGGGCTTTACAGTTTTCAAAAAACATCTAAATGTATTTTCTCATTGATTTTCACAGTAAGTAGGTCAGATGTCCGTTTACAGGTGAAGTAACTGACATTCAGAAGTAACTTACTAAATGTCACATTCTATAATTTGAGAGGAAGAAGGAAAGAATCTTTAATAACTATATTCCAAATCACTGGACATACAGAAAATACAAACCTTAAGGTTTTTTGTTTTTCAAACTTTTGTTTTGCATCCAGAGCCACCAACAAATATATATGGTGGTTTGACTAGTAAAGGTGAAGCCAACTATATGTTAAAAAGGCCCTGAAAACAGGTGCAACTGAATAGTATAAGAAGACAGTTTTTGTGCTTTTTTTAAAAAGATTTTATTTTTAAGTAATCTCTACACCCAACATGGGGCTCGAACTCACAACCCTGAGATCAAGAGTTGCATGCTCTATTGACTGAGCCAGTGCCTCAATAGTTCTTGATTCTAAATACAGAAACAAACAAACAAACATCACTAAACAAAAATTTAATCTACCTCACACAAAATGTTAGAATTAACTACAAAATCCCCTAGTATCAAAGTTAAAAAATGAAACACAGGAGCGCCGGGATAGCTCAGTTATTAACTGTTTGCCTTTGGCTCAGGCCATGATCCCAGGTCCTGGGATCGAGCCCTGCATCGAGCTCCCTGCTCAGTGGGAAGCCGGCTTCTCCCTCTCCCACTCCCCCTGCTTGTGTTCCATCTCTCACTGTGTCTCTGTCAAATAAATAAAATAAAATCTTCAACAACAACAACACCTGAAACACAGAAAGTTTGGGGCTTGCCTATGTTAAAAAAAAAATCTGATTAATGGCAAAAATGGAAGAATTCAGGTCTTTTACTCTTTTTATTACTGCTTTAGCAGTATGGTACTATAACACAGCTTCACGGATAGTTAATTCTTATCAAAAATACTATGTGACAAAATTTTTTATGTCATTGGGCAGTCCAATTAGCACAACTGATTAGAACGCTGAACAAATGTGGTCAGGATCAAGCGTTCAAGCCCTCTCACTGAGGGGTTGCAGTTAGAAAAATGCCGGTCCTGGTTAGAGCCTGCATGCCATAATCATCGTCTTATCAATACGTAGTTCTGAGAGTACTTATGGTTCAAGGAACACTTATCATCACCACTAAAGAGACAAAACAAAACACCAGGTCTTAGTAACAGTAATGCTTTTGAGTGCTAAGGGTGGCATATACACAGAGAAAAAACGTAACTAAGAAATAAAAGACTCATACTAAAAAAAATTTAGAAAAAGAATGTAGAAAAAATTAAGAATTTCATTCTTTTTTTCAGTATATTTTACATGGGCTCTATATTATGGCCTCTAAACTTTGAAATGCATATTATGAACCAGTTAGTAGGGCTCATGTTTAGTCCAGTTTTCACTATGTCAAACATGTAAGTATTCTACTAAGAAATGATTTCGATCATTAAGAAAATACCAGAACAATCATAGGAAACATACTACCTTAAAATATGGAGCATTCTATTCAATATTTTTGGTCTAAATGTGGAATTTACTAGGTTCTGAAAGGCATCACAACTTCCCACACAGAATCACACAAATATAAACTTAAAATATAAACTGCTGTTATTATAAATAGTAAATCCTAGTTTAACTGGCACTAAACAATAGGATCTAATTCTTATCTACACCTTGAACTTCCACTTTTTTTAAACAAACGGAAATATAAGGAAGAACTATAAAATCAGCAAACACTGAAACTTAGGCATTCTCTCGATCAGAAAGAGGTTGTTATTATTATGCCTCCTGAACTGAGGAATGCAGCACTACAGGTTTATAATAACAGGAAAAAAATCATTACTAAATACAAATCTAAACCTTACAAGTTTAAGATCATTTCCCGGTGAAGCTGTTTAGACTGAAACTAATGAAGCTGTTGCAAATGAATTTAGCATTTAGAACAGCAATGCAGAGGCACTAATGCTTTACTAAAAACACTTTTAATGTTTTTTTTTTTAAGATTTTATTTATTTATTTGACACAGAGAGAGATCACAAGTAGGCAGAGAGGCAGGCAGAGAGAGAGAGGGAAGCAGGCTCCCTGCTGAGCAGAGAGCCTGATGCGGGACTCGATCCCAGGACCCTGAGATCATGACCTGAGCCGAAGGCAGAGGCTTTAACCCCCTGAGCCACCCAGGTGCCCCTAAAAACACTTTTAAAATAAATGAAATTTGGGCACCTGGGTGGCTCAGTCATTAAGCATCTGCCTTTGACTCAGGACATGATCTCAGGGTCCTGGGATCGAGTCCCACATCAGACTCTGGGCTCAACAGGAAGCCTGCTTCTCCCTCTCCCACTACCCCTGCTTGTGTTCCCTCTCTCTGTGTGTCAAATAAGTAAATAAAACCTTAAAAAAAAACCCTGAAATTTATTTTAAGTCTTCCTATTGCTATTCCTCTGTTATGCCTCCTGCTTTAATATGAAAGAGCTGTCAGTTATAATGCCTAGGTTTAGTATCTCTATCCAAGGACCTCATTGCCCCTGTCCCTAAATGGGCCAAACAAAAAGAAAGCCCAGCATTTCTCTTCTTAGTACTCAAATCTTCTAAAACTCAAAGGACAACAGACAAAACAGAGAAGCTCAGAAAAATATAGTTCCATGTTCCTTATTTCCATACAGGGAAATGGAATGGTTATACTAACAGTAGCTCTTAGTGCATATAACCCAGCAAAAGAAAATTATTTTTGGAAAAGAACTGAAAGAGAGTAAGGTCCTTATCACTAACTGACAGAACTAAAGGAAAGGCAGAATGAAAGTCATCAGCATATTTTAATCTGCCCCTAAAACTGATAACTGATCATACATCCTCCCTGTCTTGGCTGTTGAAAAGCTGAGAGCTAGACCTGTGCTTGAGGTTTATTCATTCTTTTGCTGTTTTGTGGTATAAACATACAAGCTGTACTCAGACTTGCTCCTGACTCTAGCTTACTGTCCAATTTCTTTATTTTTCTTAGCTTATTTTTTCTTGGTTGTTGGTGAATAACTTTGTGTGACATGGTAGTATACACATTGTGCATGCGTGTGTGTTAAATTGACTTGAATAACTGAAATGTACTTTTTCTCAAACTTTGCTACACAAAATTTATTATCTAGGAATTCTTTACACACAGAGATTACAGAATTAGTCTTGGTTTTCTTCACATAAAAATGGAACTTTATCCTATCCTCTATAACATAGGAATGTGAGAAAGAAACATATCTCTATGAATACTAGTTGTGTTACATGTATGGATTTGTAACCACCATCTATTCTAGTGACTAAGAAATACTGTTTACTTTCATTTGAATCAATTAAATCAGAATGTGAGCTCCCATGAAATTTTAGCTTTGTTCTTTTTGTAATTGCCTCTCCTTTTCCAGAGTCTAATATCCTAGGGATTTTACCCCTATTCTGTTTTAAATAAGTCAATTGGAGAAAGACAACTATCATATGATCTCCCTGATATGAGGACATGGAGAAGCAACATGGGGGGTTAGGGGGATAGAAGAATAAATGAAACAAGATGGGATTGGGAGGGAGACAAACCATAAATGACTCTTAATCTCACAAAACAAACTGGGGGTTCCTGGGGGGAGGTGGGATTGGGAGAGGGGGAGCGGGCTATGGACATTGGGGAGGGGAGGCGAACCATAAGAGACTATGGACTCTGAAAAACAACCTGAGGGTTTTGAAGGGTCAGGGGTGGGAGGTTGGGGCAACCTGAGGGTTTTGAAGGGTCAAGGGTGGGAGGTTGGGGGAACAGGTGGTGGGTAATGGGGAGGGCACGTTTTGCATGGAGCACTGGGTGTTGTGCAAAAAGAATGAATACTGTTACGCTGAAAAAATAAATAAAATGGAAAAAAAAAAGGAAAAAAAATAAATAAATAAATTTCTGTATATCCTCACAGAATGTTCTTTTTCTTTGTACATTAAAAAAAAAAAACCGTGGTAAGATAACCTAAAACTTACCATTTTAACCATTTTTAAGTGCACAATTCAGTGGCATGAAGTACATACACAGTGTTGTGCAACCATTACCACTATTTCCAGAACTTTTTTACCATCCCAAACAGAAACTCTGTAAATATTAAACCACAACTCTCCATTCTCTCCTCCCCTAGACGCTGGAAACTCCCCAACCCCCTTCCTGCAGCCAGTGATTTTCTATTCTACTTTGTGTGGCTATGAATTTGCCTATTCTACTTTCTGTGGCTATGAATTTGCCTATTCTGGATACCTCATAGAAGTGGAAACCTACAATATTTATCTTTTCTCTCTGGCTTATTCTACTTAGCGTAATGCTTTTATTCATGTTGTAGCATGTGTCAGAATTTCATCTCTTTTTATGGCTGAATAATATTCCACTGTATGTATAGAACACATTTTGTTCATGTGTTTATCTATGATGGGCATTTGGCTTGCTTTGTTTTCAGCTTTTGGCTAATTTGAACAATACAGTACGGACACTGGTGTGCAAGTATCTGTTTTCTCGAGTCCTTGCTTCTAGTTCTTTTAGGGTATATACCTATGTGTAGAATTGCTGGATCACGTGGGAACTTCATGTCTAATTTTGAGGAACTGCCAAACTGTTTTCCACAGCACATGCATCATTTTCTATTCTCATCAACAATGCATGAAAGTTCTCTGTACCTTTTTGATAGAAATGTGGGTCTTCTTATATTAAAAATATTGTATGTTTCCACTTCTATGAGTTATCTAGAAAGATACAACTTTCCTCATAGACACACACATTCTCCTGTGCATCACACACACCATACAGATTTCTTCCTTTGATATGATACATATAGCTGTTTATTTCAACATGCAGCTTTTATCTCTCTACTTTTCAGTCATTCGGCATTATAGTCATTGGCACCTACAGTGAGTACCCAATATTTTCAGACAATATCCAAAATGGGTATTCAATACTTTAGTATCATTAATCTTTCACTTCTTCCTACCTACTGACCCTCTCACTGCTCTCCATTTCATCTACTTCTAAGGCAATGCTTTTAATATGGTCAGTGCTCAGATTGAGTGCTTCACCTCTGAGATCTTAAACAGCAACATTCCGCTTTCTGCCTACAATCTCTGATCCTTTTAGCTCTTGAATTTTCTAATTCCCATTGCCTTTGCTCTTTGATCTCAAGATTTAGGGTTTCTTGATTCCTTCTTTTTCTCTCTTGGAATACCTGTTCTTTCAGTTTTATTTCCTGCTCATTTAGCTTAGACTATCATTCATCATTTAAACAACTTTTTGCTGGTTTACTTTCAACCACTCTTCTCTCCACCGTTTCAGTCCTGCAAACTTGTAATCCTGGATCATTTCAATCCTCTCCCTTCTGTGCTACTACACAAGATAGTTGAACTTGTTAAGTTATGCAGTGGTACAAGCTGGAACTCATACTCATCTGTAGCATCTTTGCCCTGGCTCTTCGGGACTGCTCGTCGTGTTCTTGCCTTAACTCAGTTCTCTTTCCCCTTCCCTTCAGTAGCTACTCTTTCCCACTCCCTTTCAAAGCCTCTTGCCCTCTACACTTTTCAAGGCCACAATGACCCTCACTTTACAGGACAAAGTGAAACTCTTAATTGTGAACCGAAACTTATTTCTATCCCACAACTATTCTTATCTTCTTGAGTCCTGTCTGTGAGCCCAAGGTGACCATCTTCCTGTTCAAGGAAAACGCTTTGGCAGATTCTAAATTCCACCTCTTCCTATACTGTAGGAACCCTGTTCCAGCCTAACAATTCTCTCTGTTGGCTCTTATCAATTAGTCATACGCAGGCTCAAATACCTGCCATTTTTCAAAAAGAAAAAAACAAAATCCTTAGCCTATCTTTCTTTCTTCTCAGCTACCACTAACATTTTTCTTATTCAAGATTATTCTTCAAGGACCGCTCTATTGTCCAAATTACTATGCTTCTTGACGTCTAATCTTCAGTTCACAGAACACTGTCTTCTGTGTCCATTGCTTTGTTAAAATTACTTCTGTGAAGGTTACTAATGACCACCTAATTTCAATAAAAAGGATACTTTTCTCCTTATCTTCCTAACCATTTAGCAACCTTTTAAAAAAAAATCTCCTTTGGCTTCAGTAATATACATTTTGATTCTACTCCTACCTCACTGACATTGTTGTGTAAAAGTAAATTTATCTTAACGTTGGTTGAGCACTAACAATAAGCTAAATACTGTGCTAAGAACTGTACATATTTAAAATAACTCTATGAGGTAGGTGCTATAATTCTAATTTCATAAAAAGGAAATGATCTTGGAGAGGTTCATTTATGTAAGTCACAAAAGGCAGGGCTTGTCTTAAGCGCAAATCCCAGTAGCTTCCCGTGCTCCTAGCTTTTTTTTTTTAAGTAGCAGTGAGAGGGGTACATGTAAAGTGTATCTAGGAGCCAACAACTGTTAACTCTTTATCTAGAAGAGAATGTTTAACTCTGTTATATTCATGTAGATTAATAAATTCATGTAGTCTTTGGAAAACAAGTATTTTAGCTTTACAATTTTTTAAAAATATTTATTTATTTGACAGAGAGATTACAAGCAGGCAGAGAGGCAGGCAGAGAGAGAGGAAGGGAAGCAGGTTCCCCGCTGAGCAGAGAGCCCAATGTGGGGCTCGATCCCAGGACCCCGGGACCATGACATGAGCTGAAGGCAGAGGCTTAACCCACTGAGCCACCCAGGTGCCCCAGCTTTACAATTTTTAAAACATCTTTCAGTAATCTTCTGCAATTCAGTAAAAAGAAGGAGTATTAAGAACTGACATCAAGGGCACCTGGATGGCTCAGTGGGTTAAAGCCTCTGCCTTCGGCTCAGGTCATGATCTCGGGGTCCTGGGATCGAGCCCCACATCGGGCTGTCTGCTCAGTGGAAAGCCTGCTTCCCCTTCTCTCTCTGCTTACCTCTCTGCCTACTTGTGATCTCTCTCTGTCAAATAAATAAATAAAATCTTTAAAAAAAAAAAAAAGAACTGACATTAAGGTTTGTTTTCCAAGAAGAGAATGTCAGTTCATGTAAGATTATCATATGTTTCTCAGAATTCTTGGACACTGTCACTTTATCAACAAGAATTTGCTCTCCTATCTCACAAGGATGGCAGGAGAAGGTTCCATGGAAACCCTCCCTTACCAGTAGTGTGAAGCTACTTCATATTGCACTGCAAATATCCAAGGGCACAAATCACACAATATTCATTGAGTCCTAGTAGAGGGTTTAATATATGCCTCTATTATTCTACCGACCCTAATTCAATGTAGCTACCTGAAATGCATTTGTAAAGCAACATCCCTCAAACTTGAATACATGTGGGAATTTTTAGGGAACTTAAAACACACAACCCTAGTCCTACCTCAGGAGACTGATGTAGTTGGTCTAGGAGGAGATGGGGATTAGGATTTTGAGAGGCTCCTCAGGTGCTTCTAATGCACAGCAATAGTTGAGAATCCACTGGTGTAAAGTATGGAGGAAGAATTGTCATATCCACTGTATAGTTACAAAAAGAAAAGGGGGAGTGGCTGGTATGTCTTCATTAGCCATCAGGTTTCTGTTTACCCACATGATCACTCATAGACATTGCTTCTAACTGCAAACAAATGATTCCCCAGTCAGTTATCAATCAAACATACTTAATATTATATAACTGCACTAATTCCTAAGACTACTATAACATGTACCACAAACTGGGAGGATTAAAAGAGAAATTTATTGTCTTACAGTTCTGGAAACTTCAAGTCCAAAATCAAGGTGTCAGCTGGGCTATTCTCTCTTTGATGGCTATAGGTGAGACTCCTCCGAGGCCTCGTCTACATTTTGGTGTTTACTGCCAATCTCTGGCATTGCTTGGCTTGTGGATGCCAGGCACAAAGTCGTCTTCTCCCTGTGTCTTTCTATAGACTTCCTCCATGTGTGTATCTCTGTGTCCAAATTTCTCCTTGTTACAGAACGTCAATCATACTAGGTTAGAGCCCATGCTAATGACCCAATTTTACTTGGTGGCCTCTCTTAAGGACTTACTTCCAAATGGTCACATTCTGAGATTCTAGGGGTTATGACTTCAACATATCTTTTTGGAGGGACAGAATTCAACTTATAATAATAAAAAACCAACCACAATATGCCAGTAACATTGCTTTAAAGCAGGCATTCTCAACTTGGGATGAGAAAAAAAAAATTCAACTTTATTTTTCACTCTTGTATAAACTGTATTTCTTACAATTATGAACAAAGGCAACAAATTATAGCAGTACTGTGTAGCAGTTCTTGAAAATTTGTACCCATTAGAACCACTGGTGTTTTCACATCACATTTCAGGGTTTGCAGTTATCCCATTACAGTCATCACTACTTTGAAATTATAGTTAATAGACTTGCTGTTAGACATACTAATTTTATGTATTAATAATCAGTGTGAATATAGTAATATATCATGACATAATACTTTCATAACTATTTCAGTAAAACTGATTTTTATTTAATTGCATTTTTTTGTACTTAACAACATTATTCTGAGAAGGGGCAAAATTAAAAGAAAATCTTTCAATAACTCACAGCCCAAGTTAGTGAATTCTTATGCTTCAGACTTGAGGGTTTTTTACTCTTATTAAGTATCAGAGAACATACAGGAAACTGTATATCATTTTTCAAACCCCTTTTTTTTTTTACCATGATCCACTGTGAAAATATGTATATTTTATACAAAACCCAATACACAATCTTAACTCTCTCTCACACAACACAAAACTGAAACAAAAGTATCACAAAACAATATTTACCCTTACTATAGGAGATGCACTCTGACATTTTCTATTCTAGTTCTTTTCATTAAAAAATGCCAGTGTGACCTACTGAATTAATTTCACAACTACTCTTGGAGCATAAATTAAATAAGTGTTAAAAATCCTTCAGTGGCATTCCTTTATAAATTTCTCATATTATAATTGGCATATTATAATTGGCAAAATATTACTGTTATTCATGTACTATTTTAAAAATATATACCATTTCAGAGGTGGCATTTAGATGAGGAAATAGTTCAATAGGGCCTGACCAACAACATTTGTTTATGCCCAGGTTAAAGAAGAATTTTACCTGTAGTAAACTCGAAGTGTCTGGATTTCTTCTTCCAGTTTTTTGTACTGTTGAATTGCAGTCTCTCTGGCTTGTTGCATAGCCAACAACTTTGCCTGCAAGTAATTAATACTTTAAGAAATTTAGTACTAATTTTGGTATGTTTGAATACAGTATTGTAGTATAAATAGGAGCCTTAAATTTGTGGTAGTTTTAAAATCTATCAGGTATTTTAGCAGTGTCTCATAATTTCCCACAAAATAATCAAATTATATTAATAGCAGACATATTGAAGACAAGAACATATTAAATTTACCAAGTTTGCTTATTACTCAACTTCAGCCTTATTCATCTGTACCATCAGATATATGCCCTTCTACAATGTTTAACTTTATACACAGAATTCAGAATGTGGAACATGGGTTCAGAGCAATATCTAGAGTAGAGATAAGCACAATGGGTGTTTCACACACAAACTTAATGTGGCTCTACCGCCTGATCACACCAGATTTTCTTTTAACTTTATTAATAGTAAAACCCAGAAAATTCTAAATATGTTGTTAAGCTATCTTTGATATTTAACGTGAAAAAAATACACAAGACTATAATCTGATTCTTACAGATAGGACTTAACCTTTTCAGTTCCTTTTCTGCAGGACAAAAATCTCTCAAGGGAGTATGACAACAATCTTGAATGTTAGAGGTATTTTATTCAAGGGATGTTATTATTTCTCTCTGCCTGTAGTACTCAAATTCTAAAGGGACTGTAATCAGTTTTTCGATAGAGTTCAAACGTGTAGTTTTAAAAGAACTGATAACTTCCAACCATCTTTCCCACTGGGTTTCAGGCATAGCCAAAAAATTTTCAACTGAACTTTTAAAATACAGTACTGGTAAGTCAGTTTTCAGTTTTGTTTATTCAAAATCTGATTTGTATGAAAAGACTGTCTTTTACTTTAAGTGGTGTTTGACAGGTAATACAGAGCAAATTGTTATCAAACACCTCACAAACTACACTAATTTTACTGAACTCATATTATTTCACTGGGATTATTTTCTTGCATAAGAATAAAGTCATAAGACAAACTGAAATCCTGACCACAGGAAATTTAATTAGTGTAATGTAAGTGAACACTGGACAATGCCACTTTTCTACTTTAATAATAGAGAATAATAAAAACAATGCAACAATTCATGTCTTTAGATATAACTTTAGGAACGAGGTTAAAATAATTTATTCTCTATCTGGGCTAGCAAACCTAACAAAGAATTACTTCATCATTAAATTTAAGATGCTTGAGTGCTAACTTTAACATGTCACATTTTAGAATTATAGGTAAAACATTCTCAAAAATTATTAAAAAGCATCTAAAAATAGTGGCTGGTTCTTTATGTCAAAAACTGACAGGTTTGTCAATCTTCAAAAAAGTATAAAATGTGACTAAAATGGTAACATGAAGACACAAGTACCCACTGTGACTAATGGTCAAAAAGAACCACACAAAAACCACACATTCAACTTTAAAAATGTCAAACATCCTTTTGCATGTATTTAAGGAATATCAAATATTGGACAGGTAATAGAGAATTTGCTAAATAAATATATGACAATGCTAAGTACCTTAGATGATTATTTTGAAGTGTTTTTTTTTTTTTTTTTTGGCTTGTTTGTTTTTAACCTGGTACTTCTGCATAAACAAAACAAAACCTCACCTCCCAAACCAAAAATAAACCCAACAATATTCTGGTAGGAAAACACCATAATGAAGATTTCTGCCTAAGAAATTTCTGCAATAATCTTTTGAAAAAAGCTTCATTTTCGCTTTTGTTTCCTTTGCCTTGGGAGACCTATCTTGAAAGAAGTTGCTGTGGCCGATGTTGAAGAGGTTACTGCCTATGTTTTCCTCTACGATTTTGATAGATTCTTGCCTCACATTTAGGTCTTTTATCCATTTCAAATTTATCTTTTATCCATTTTGAGTTGTTTTGTGTATGGTGTAAGAGACGGTTGAGTTTCATTCTTCTACACATAGCTGTCCAATTTTCCCAGCACCATTTATTGAAGAGGCTGTCTTTTTTTCCACTGTAAACTTTTTCCTGCTTTGTCAAAGATTAGACCATAGAGTTGATGGGAGTCCATATCTGGGCTCTCTACTCTGTTCCACTGGTCTATGCATCTGTTTTTGTGCCAGTACCATGCTGTCTTAGTGATAGCTTTACTTTGTAAAGTGAAAGCTTTACTTTGTAGTAAAGCTTGACACTTGATCTTAGCCAAAAGGCTGAGAAGTGATTGCAGTAAAGCCTGAAATCAGGCAACATGATGCCCCCAGTTTTGTTTTTCTTTTTCAACATTTCCTTAGCAATTTGGGGTTTCTTCTGGTTCCATACAAATTTTAGGATTGTTTGTTCCAGCTATTTGAAAAATGCCAGTGGAATTTTATCGGGAAGGCATTGAAAGTTTAGATTGGTCTAGGCAGTATGGACATGGAATAAATATTGTTATCCATGGAGCA
The DNA here is from genome assembly GCF_922984935.1 of Meles meles. Classification (NCBI taxonomy): domain Eukaryota; kingdom Metazoa; phylum Chordata; class Mammalia; order Carnivora; family Mustelidae; genus Meles; species Meles meles. Next base: position 90,771,855 of record NC_060071.1, on the reverse strand, counting down.
TGGTATGGTATTCCATTTTTTGGTGTCTTCTTCAATTTCTCTCATAAATGTTCTGTAGTTCCTTGAGTACAGATCCTTTACCCCTTTTGTTACATTTATCGTTTGGTTTATTATTTGGTTAGGTATCTTATGGTTCTTGGTGCTATAGTAAATGGAACTGATTCTCTAATTTCCCTGTTTTTGTTGTTGTTGTTGTTAGTGTATAAAAAAGCAATTGATTTCTTTTAAAAAATTTTTTAAATTATTTTATTAACATATAATGTATTATTAGCCCCAGGGGTACAGGACTGTGAATTGCCAGGTTTACACACTTCACAGCACTCACTATAGCACATACCTTCCCCAATGTCCATAACCCAACCACTCTCTCCGTCCCCCCCCCTGCCCCAGCAACCCTCAGTTTATTTTGAGAGATTAAGAGTCTCTTATGGTTTGTCTCCCTCCCAATCCCATCTTGTTTCATTTATTTCTTTCCTACCCCCCAAACCCCCAACGTTGCCTCTCAACTTCCTCATATCAGGGAGATCATATAATAAATGTTTTTCTCTGATTGACTTATTTTGCTAAGCATAATACCCTCTAGTTCCTTCCACGTCTTCCCAAATGGCAAGATTCCATTACTGTTGATGGCTGCATAGTATTCCATTATATATATATATATATATATATATATATATATATATATATATATATTCATCTGCTGATAGACATCTAGGTTCTTTCCATAGTTTGGCTATTGTGGACATTGCTGCTATAAACATTTGAGTGCATGTGCCCCTTCAGATCACTACATTTGTATCTTTAGGGTAAATACCCAGTAGTGCAATTGCTGGGTCATAGGGTAGCTCTATTTTCAACTTCTTGAGGAACCTCCATGCTGTTTTCCGGAGTGGCTGCACCAGCTAGAAAGCAACTGATTTCTGTGCATTGATTTTGTATCCTGCCACATTACTGAATTGCTGTATGAGTTCTAGTAGTTTGGGGGTAGAGTCTTTTGCGTTTTCCATAGAAAGTATCATGTCATCTGCGAAAAGATAGAGTCTGATTTCTTCATTGCCAATTTGAATACCTTTTATTTCTTTTTGTTGTCTGGATTAAATTTTCTTTACATAACCCTTTTACTAAAATGCTTAGAGTCTATATATTTATACTTTACCTTGAAATTTTTGATAAAAATACTTATATTTTTGAGGAAAGCCTTCTGTGAGTCAGGATTTCTATATACAGAGTTTTAAGTAAATGTTTTACAAAACTACAACACTTTTTCTACTTATAGACATATTTTAGGTAAAATTTTTATTGAAGTAAAACATTCATCACATATCACATAAGTATACATGGGTGCATTTTTTAAAGTCAAGCTTGCTGAGTTATAACTTACACAAAGTAAAAATTCACCCATTTATGATGCACAGTTGTGTAAATCTTGACAAATTTACAGTCCTGTAACAGTCATCATAATCAAGATGAATATTTCCATTAGTCCAAAATGTTCCCTTGTTCACCAATATAGTCAATGTCTTCCCTTTACACCCAGTCCCTGGTAATCACTTGTGATTTTTATCCCTATAGTTTGCCTTTTCTAGGATGACACATAAATGGAATCATGTAGTGGGGAGCCTTTTGAATTTGACTTCTTTCACTTAACTTAATGCTTTTGGGATTCAATCATATTATTACACTTATCAATGGTTCATTCCTTTATATCACTGAGTAGTATTCCATCATAGGGATATACCAATATCTGTACCCATTCACCAGCTGAAGGACATTTGGGTTGTTTCCAGTTTGGGGTAATTACTAATAAAGCTCCTATAAACATCAGCATATAGGTCATTTTGTGGAACAATGCCTTCATTTCTTTTAGGTAAATGCCAAGGAACGGAATTGCTCGGTCCTATGGTAAGTGTATATAATGTGTTTCTATACTTTATAAAGAAACTGCCAAACTTGCTGCTTAAATTGATATAACTTGAAAGCATCTGTGTTTAACTATAATGCCATTTGTTGAATGCCTACTACAGGTTGGGCATTATATCAAGTGCTTGAAATCCTATAGTCTATCTGTACAATCAACCTATGAGATAACTCCAATTATCCTTATTTTATAGGTGATAAAATTGAAGTTCATGAAAATTAAGCAACTTGCTAGACTATATAACATTCTGGAATATACATATGTAAATATACGTAAACATTTAACAGATATGTTTACACACACATACACACACATATGTGCTAGGTCAAACTATATTCTCAAGAACATATGACAGACAAAAGTACTTACTTAGGAATTTGATAAATAATACCAATGTGTGGGTTCACGAGCACTTGATTAACTTTCATACATCTTAGCCACACTTGCAGAGAAAAGAACAACCAGAGATGTACCAGATACTCTTGAGCATGTTGCCTTTTTATCTATCATTCAAGCCTTTCCACATATAATTGCTCTTTTGTTCTTTATTCTAATTCCTCCAAAACTTCACCTAAGTTTTTGGCATGGAGTCTTGTAACTGGGAATCATGTGTGTATTTAGTCTTAGTAATGGGAACAACTGAGAGTTAACATTGTATTTAGTCATTAGCTGGATCTTCTACTTCTTAAACTGTGTTGCTGGTTCATCTCTCCCTAATAGTAGTTAATATAAACATTCTAATGTTTACTCCACCAAAATTTACCTATTAAAAACACTTGTCTTCTTGACTAAAACATGGCCTCCTAAATCCATTAATTTTACTATTGTAACAAAAAATTTTTCTAAGCATATATAATCACAATTATATTTTTACAACTCTCTAAACAGAACTTATGAACTTATCACCAAATTTCACTGAATCTAAGATACTACTGACTTTAAAATACTATAATTTTATGCAGAAAAATCATGCCAATAAGGCTTCTAAGACACCATCCATTGTAACAAGTATACAGCAATGTCAAAATGTGAAATCAGTATTTTAAATATTTTATTTATTTTTTTAAAGTAGGCTCCATGCCCAGCATGGGGTTTGAACCCATGATGTTGAGATCAAGACCCTGAGATCAAGAGTTAAATGTTCTACTGACTGAGCCAGTCAGGTGAAATGATTTTTAACCTAATATATTTCCCTGCTCCAAAACAATAAAATTCCCTTCTTAGTAATACCAAAGTATCTTTTTCTGGCCTGCAGCATGTGTTTTAGATTTTTTCTCATCTCCTCACTCCACTCACACACAAAAACCATACTTTGTCCTTTTCTTATGAGTAGTAGTCTCTATTAAATAAAGAGAACTGTAATATTCTTGATCCTTTCTTTTGTTTTCTATATAAGGAAAACTGAAATTTTCATTGGAATCTTCAATGGTATACTCCAGAATTTTGTATGTCCTCCAGCTACCTTTCATACTTATTCCCAACATATAAAAGGTATTGCTTAGAACACCTGGGATAAACAACTGAACTAATTCCAGGTGAAGCAATGGAATCAAAATATCACTTGATAACAGTTATTGATAATAAATAGAAATTTACAGAACAATCTTTGTGTGTTTTATATCTTTAGTATCTTCTCCTTACACCTCTTTTTCCTTGTACCATTATCCTTCTTTTGTTCATTTCCAGTTTTACTGAGATGTAATTGACAGTTAACATTGTGTTAGTTTTAGGTTTACAACATAATGATTTGATGTATGTATATATATTGTGAAATGATTAACCACAATAAATTTCATTACCATCCATCAACTCACATAGTTACAGATTTTTTCCTTGTGATTTTTTCCTTTTTAAGATTTACTCTCTTAGCAATTTTTAAATATATGATATAGTACTGTTAACTTTAGTTACTATGCTGTACATTATATACCCAAAACTTATTTACCTTAAGTGACTGGAAAAAGAGTTGGTTAACTAATGTTAGATTAGTCTTATAATCGAAAGGCTCATCTTAAAACTATATATTGAGCAATGCTATCTAAATAGGACAACCATTTGTATTGCTACCAAATTAGAAATGAACTACATTGTTTCTGTAGACTCTTACCTAGTATTTTAGAATGATAGATAAAACAGTGCACCATTTACATCACTGAATAGTATTTGTTATGGATATTGTGGAGAAACCATTTCTATCTTACTTCAAAATCTTAGTGTTTTTTAAATGTGTTTTTAATAGTAACAGTCTAATATAATTAAGCCTTCCTTTGAAAACTCCAAGACCATTAATGGTAATCTGGTTTTATCAGAGAACCAAGGCATTTGATCTTAAGTGTGATATCTGCTAAATAATGAAATATATGGTACAAATTAAATCACAGACCCAAACAATTTTAGATCTGAAAAGGATCTTAGAGGTAATACAGTCCCCAACTTTATAGGTGAGAAAATTGTTGTTAATATATGTCTAATGAAACATTTAGAAATTGTCAAGATTTCATAGTTGGTTAGAAGGAAAGCTGAAACTAGAATACAAGTATCCAAAAAACACTGGTTATTCTACCATACAAGACCACACTTCAATATGGCATAATTTAATATATGTTAACTGTTTTAGTAGAAATGTTTTATAGAGTAATCAGAATGTATAGACTACGTTACACTATCAGACATATTTGTAAGGAATCTAATTAGCTATGTTCCAACAATACATCAAATTAGAAAATTGCTTAATAATATGACTATAGCCATACTATTTGGCTACAGTATTTGGCTTTTTACCCTCAGAAGCAGTTATAAACATAGTAAAGACAGATAACTAATTATCATGCAAAAGGATATCTAAAAAATTGAATACTATGAAAAGGATAAAAATGACTGGATTTCAATTTACACCCCCTTCATAGGAAAACTGGGATTACTCACCACAGTATATTACTATAGTGTATTGCTCTTTAAAGACTATTTCTAAGAGGTTATTACCTCTTTGTCCTAATGAGATAACTTTCAGACCAAGGATGATCAGGTTCCAGACTCAAAAGCAGTCTTATATGCACTGTCTAGTCATCTATGGTCTGACATTAGAAAGGGAACAAAACAATTTGTAATGGAAGCAGAAATCAAAATATTCATAGGCAGACAATGATCTGTGAAGGGTGAGCTGAGTTTAAAAAACAGAGAACGGAGGTGGAGAGGAGTATTCCAGAAAGAATGCAGCACAGCTATTATGGGCAAAGTTAGGTTTAGCTACCAGTAAGTAGTTCTATGACTCTGAATTAGGGCCTCTGAATGTCAATTTTTTCATTGGTAAAATGGGGTTGATAATATCCATCTTACATGATTATTATGCAATGATAAAATGAGATAACTTATCATTTGAAATAGCCATATCAGAGTGAACAAATATGTAAGCTGTATAATAGACTCTATTGAACTATGGATGTAAAACTATTGTGGAAATAACTGATGTCAGTAAGAAATAGCACTGTATCAAGTAACGGGTCAATAAAGTGAAAAAGGATTGTGCTTAAAGTATAAGTTCAAGTTATGTGGTAGTCTAGAGTATGATCATTGAAGTCCGGGTAATATGTTTAGGCTTGTGGGCCATATAGTCTCTCTTGCAACTACTCAATTGTTGTTGTAGTGTGAGAAGAGCCTTAGACACTATATAAGTGAATGGGCAAGGCTTATTCCAATAAAACTTTATTTACAGAAACAGTCATTTGGTTCAGAGGCCACAATTTGCAGATTACAGATCTTGAATGTCAGAGATAACAGGTTTACACAAAGCCCAGAATACATGTTGGTCTATATAAGCTATTGGTTAATGTTGTCAGATAATGTCAGAAAAAGTGAAAAACGGTAATGCAACATCATCTTCAATACATTTGATCTGTCTAAAATGAATAGTTTCTAAAGACATTGAAACAAAATATCTGAAATCAAGTTTTAGAACAGGTTCTTCAGGGCATATAATGATAGAAAGGAAAAAAGGAATCAGTTGGATGGTTAATGGCGACTGTGTGTTTGCATGGTAACATTGCAGAGTACAGGAAACCACCTTGTCAAGGAGGCATGATTTCACTTATTACATATAAAGCAAAGCAAACAAATAAAAAAAAAACCTTATAGGGATACCTGGGTGGGTCAGTTGATTCAGCCTCTACCTTTGACTCAGGTCCTGATCCCAGAGACCTAGGATCAAGTCCCACATGAGCGGGGGTGGGGTGGGGGGAGTCCTTGCTCAGCATGGAGTCTGCTTCTCCTTCTGCCAGCTTCTCCCTCTGCCTGCCATTCCCCCTTGCTTGTGTTCTCTTTCTCTCTCTGACAAGTAAATAAATAAAATCTTAAAAACAAAAAACCTTGTAGTTTTAAATTATATTTTGCCTAATGTTAACATAGTTTTAAGAGCAATTTTTTTGGGGCACCTGGGTGGCTCAGTCAGTTAAGCAGCTGCCTTCAGCTCAGGTCATGATCCCAGGGTCCAGTGATCAAGCCCCACATTGGGCTCCCTTCCGGCAGAAAGCCTTCTTCTCCCTCTCCCTCTGCTTGCTGTGCTGCCTATTTGTGCTCTCTCTCTGTCAAATAAATAAATAAAATCTTTTTAAAAAACACACAGGAAAAAAATTTTTTTTAAAAAGAGCCATCTTTTTATTAGCTTTGGCATGGCATAGCTTTTTAATATCCTTTTGATTTCAATTTCCTTTATATGCCTAGGTTTAGAAGTGACTATTGTAAACAGCATGTATTATTCTTTTTTCTGTCTAATAATTTTCATCTTTTAACTTGAACATTTGATCCCTTCACATTTAATGTAATTACTGATAAATTTGTGCTTAGATATGTAATCCCATCATGCTCTTTTTGTTTGATACTTACCCTTTTTCTTTTTATATCACCTTTCCTTACTATCTCTTAGATTCTTTTATTATCATCATCCCATATCCCCCTCTTTATTTTAAATATTATACTCTCCTTTACGTTCTTTTAATGGTTATCCTAGGAACTACAAGAAAAATATGACTTACCAAAAACCTAATATTAACACTCCTGGATATTAAGAGGACCTAAAACACTTTATCCCTACTCTCCTCCCAGTTTATTTATTACTGCTTATTTCTAATATATTCTAATTTATTTAGGTCTAAACCCCCCAAAATATCAGTATTATATGTTTTTTGAGTCAGTGTGCATCTGTCACTTTTCTTTTGCTTTTTATTCCCTTTTGGTTGGAAAAAACCCAGCTTTTTAAAAAGTTTACTATAAAGCTTAAATGACTTAACCAATTTTTAGTTGCCTGAAAACGTGTTTATTTCATATTCATTCTTTGAGATATTCATTTTGGATATATGATTTTAAATTAGCAGGTATTTTCTTTCAGCACATTGAAAGCATTATTCCAATGTCTCCTGAATTCCACTGCTTTGTTAAGAAGTCATCTGTAAATCTAACTGTTGCTCATTTGAAAGTAATTTTTTTTCCTTTAGCTGGATATTTTCATAAGTGACTCTTTGATGTCAGAATTCTATTTCATTATAATGTGATTTAGGTATGGGTATTCTTCTTATCTTGCTTTGGAAGACTATCTTTCATCAGCTTTAGAAAAAATCTCAGTCATTTTTCTAGTCTAATAATGCTTTTCCAGGATTGTTGGTATTCTCTGTTTTTGGGAGGAGCCCAATTAAAGGTTTGTTGGACTTCTCTCACTCTATATCTCTTAATATTGGTTTTATTTACTGGTGTTGTATTATGGGTAATTTTTCAGATACATTCCAATTAATATGTCTTCCAGCTCCCTAATTCTTTCTTCAGCTGTATATAATCTGACATTTATCTAGAGTGTTTTGTTTTATTTTGAACTTGTATGTGATTCTTTTCCAGATTTGCATGGTGTTTCCTAGAAAATGCTTTTGATTTATTCATGGTTGTGATTCATACTCTATTTAAGTATTTACTGAAGCATTTCAAACATGGCTATTCTATATTCTTTAGATGGATTGTCTGTTGTGTTTGTGTGTTCTTTTTTGGAAGTTATTGTATCTGCTGACTGTTATTCACAAGGGTTTTCTTCCTCATGTGTTTAATTAATCTTTGGTTGGGATTTAATGTTTTCCTGATAATTTGTGGGATCCTACTGGACTAAGTTAAGGATACCTTCCTTTGAGGACTTGTGCCTATTTCATCAGGAAGCCAGGAGAAACAATTCTTAATAAAGTTCAAGAAGCCTGGATTAATGCTGGAATTTCTGGCTCAGTGACCTAGCCTTCCTGCTCTAGGAATCGGGATCCTCGCTGAAGATGAGAGTATCTCTATAGATGTTTGTCCTTAGTGCAGCTGTGGACCATCTGTTTTCTTACTGTCGGAGAGGGGTTTGTCTCTGGTTCTACTCCCAATTTTTTTGAGAAGTAAAATTTTTGAAACATTTCCTTTATCTTCCGTGAGTCTCGTAATGCATGAAAATTAGAGTTTTTCCAGGACCTGCTAGGTTAACAGCTAAAAAAGTGTCCCCACGTTTTTTGGATACACTGCAGGAAGGAGAAGTTTACATTGAAATTTAACACATCTTATATCATTAAAAATAGACCAATCTGTTTTTTCACGATTTAACATTTAGAACTCTTACATTCAGTATATTAACTGGATTTATTTATTTTCACAATATTCCTGACCTGCTTTTAAGTAGAAACAGTTGAGGTTTCAGATTGCATTTGCAAGCTCTTCTCTGAAAACAACCTACTGTAGGGTTGTCTAGTCTAAAACACAAATATATTAAGAATAAAGTAAAATTTTGGTTATAATCATTCTTATGGTATTTTTTCTTTTAACACTGTTTTATGAAAGTACTGGAAATGTAAAGGTTGTCTATGTAAGAATTTTGATCACATGGCTAGAAGTTAAGATGGTAGGTGGGTAGGGGACCCAAATTTTGCCTGGTCTCTGGAATTTAGCTAGTTATCAAATCATTCTGAACACCTGCAAAATCAATGGGAGACCTGAGAAAAGAATTGCTGCAATTCTGCAAGTAGAAAAGCTACCACTTTTTGCAAGGTAGGAGGTATGGAGATGTGAATCTGGGGCACTACACTGGAAGATAAACCTCAGTGAGGAGGGAGCTCTTAAGCAGTTTACTGTAAAGTATTATAAAGTAGTGGAGCACAAAATTGGAACTTTTAGAATGTTGCTACAGATGGGGATGTCCCTGGCTTAAAGATGATCAGGTGACGAACTGGGGCAGAATTCTAGACAGGACAGTGTGGTCTCAGGACCCCTAGGGTCACAAAAAGAATGGGGATGCCTGAATGTGGCAGAGTTTCCAAGTATCAGAGCAGGAAGCAGGCTGAAAGCAGTGAGTCTAGGTGCTTAGCACCTGGCTTTCTGCTCTGTGTTCCCATAAACTGTGAACCACTACACGGTCCAGTGACTGCTCTCCAGGCAGAGGTCCAGCAAAAGGAAGAAGTGCAGCAAGAACCCCTCCTTCCCTGGAAGGAACAGCATGGGTCCGTTCCACAGAAGTCTGTAAAGTTTGGAGACTGGAAACTTGTTCACATGCCTGAAATAAAAACACTTGGTCAAAGGGTGGGTGAACAGAGAGTTAGGATGGAAACCAGGGAGATAAGAGTGATTGACTGCTTTTCTGTGAGGGCTCACTGAAGAGTGGGGGTGGGGGGATTGGGAAGTGGGGAGTGGAGTGTGGGTGTGAACTTTTAGCTCCAGGGCTAGAGATTGGCATGCTATCATTTTCATCCTTCCCCCAACCTTGGTCCTGAAAGCCCTCAGCGAGCAAAAGAGTGCCACAGAGTGCAATATAGAGCTGCTTACACAGAGCCTGGCCCCTGGCAAGGGGGGTGCAATTCCACCAGGGTAAGGAAACCTGAGAATCAATGCAATAGGTCCTTCCCCCAGAAGAATAGCAGGAACAACCAGCTAACACCAGGTTTATGGTTCATAGAGAACTGCAAAACTTCAGCTCTTGGGGTAAACAGTATATAGAGTTTGTGGGGTTTTTTTTTTTTTAATTCTTTAGTCTTTCAGGTTTTTTCTCTGCTACTTTCTTATTTATCAATTCCTTTTTAAATTCTTTTTTAAGTTTTATATATATGCCATATATATAATTTTTGTTTCCTTTCATTGTGTTTTATTTTTTTATAAATGTTTTTCATTCTTTCCTATTTTGGGATCTAGTTCCTTTTAACAAACAGATCAAAATATGCACAGGATCTAGTTTACTGTTCTGTTCGACTTTTTGTTTGATTTTTTTCCTTATTTTATTTTGTCTGCTTTCTTCTGGTTTGTGTTGTTTATATTTTCCTGGTGTTGTCGTTTTTTTTTTTTTGTTTTTGGTTTTTTTTTTTGTCTTTTCTCTCTCTTTCAGCTGTTCTTTTCTGGACATAATGATGAGATGGATATAAGGTAAGATGTCAGAACAAGAATTTAAAACAACGATTATAAAGATACTAGCTGGGCTTGAAAAAAGCATAGAAGAAAGTAGAAAATACCTTACTGTAGAAGTAAAAGAACTAAATCTAATCAGGCCAAAATGTAAAATGCTATCACTGAGATGCAGTAAAAAATGAAGGCTCTAACTGCTAGGATAAATGAGGCAGAAGACAGAGTCAGTGATATAGAAGACAAAATGATGGAGAATAAAGAAGCTGAGAAGAAAAGGGAGAGAAAACTGCTGGATCATGAAGAGAGAATTCAAAAATCAGCAATACCATAAAGCAAAATAATATTTAAATGCAGGGGTCCCAGAAGAGGAGGAGAGAAAGGGGCAGAAGGTTTATTTGAACAAACTATTTTGAGAACTTCCCTAATCTGGGGAAGGAAACAGGCATTCAAGTCCAGGAGGCATGGAGAACCTCCCTCAAAATCAATAAAAATAGGTCAACACGTGGTTATAACGCTTGTAAATTTCAGAGATAAAGAGAAAATCCTGAAAGCAGTTCAGGACAAGAGGTCCTTAACCTACAAGGGTAGAAACATAAGGCTGGCAGCAGACCTGTCCACAGAGACTTGGCAGGCCAAAAAGAACTGGTACGATATATTCAATGTGCAAAGTGGGAAAAATATGCAGTCAAGAATACTTAATCCAGGGCGCCTGGGTGGCTCAGTGGATTAAGCCACTGCCTTCGGCTCAGGTCATGATCTCAGGGTCCTGGGATCAAGCCCCGCATCGGGCTCTCTGCTCCGCAGGGAGCCTGCTTCCTCTTCTCTCTCTGCCTGCCTCTCTGCCTACTTGTGATCTCTCTCTCTGTCAAATAAATAAATAAAATCTTTAAAAAAAAAAAAAGAATACTTAATCCAGGAAGACTGTCATTCTCGGCTCAGGTCGTGATCCCACAGCCTTGGCACTGAGCCCCATATCAGGCTCCCTGCTCAGCGGGAAGCCCGTTTCTTCCTCTCACTATCTCTCTCTCTCTCTCAAATAAATAAAAAGTTAGTGTTAGAAGCAGAATTTGAACTCAGAACTATTAACTACCAGTTTAGTAAATAATCCTGAGTCTGTGCATTAACTACTTCGCCAACCTCTTCAATATTAAACTTGTCATTATATCTTATTGTGATGACTCCAGAGATGACACAATTTACTCCCAACTCCTAGCTCTTTTACCATTCACCATCATTCACTGAGAAAACTTCTTTGTATTTTCATTTTTAGTTTATGATAGCATTTACTTTTTAAGACATAAATAATTGAACATATTTGTCTGGAAATATGTCTTTGTCCATTAATTCAGACTGCAGAGGCTTTATCTTTTCTGTTGAATGAAGTCTATGTTGGAAGATATTACCTTGAGTTATGATTTGTTGCTAGTTAGATCCAGTTAGATGTCCAATCTCTGAGACTTCCTGACTATACCTCTGAAAGTTATTTATATTAATATATGTGAAGCCACTAACCATCTCACTAGCTTCACTAATATTCTACGCATCATTTAATAAGATTTCTCTCTTCTAACATCTAGAAAACAGGTTCATCATGTAGTAGTTATAGCCTTCAGAGAATACCTATTAATTTACTGAATTTCTGTCTACTATGCCACTCATTCCTAAGATCATTTCCTCAGGAAGAAAAATTACATGTAGGAAAACACTTAAAGCATCAGCTGGAATGTGAGTTTCCCCAAAAAGTTCATTTTCCTTTCTCATGGCATGATATATTCCTTTCACTAAGCTTGCTTTCTCTTGTACTACCTAAGAACATGAGCATACAAAGAAAATTAAATTCTTATTTAAACTGAAGAAGAAAACATTTCCCAAAGTGACAATATTCCCCTCCATTACACTTGAGTCATAAACATTTCTCTACATGTCAGTTGCCCTCCTATTTGTTAAAATTTTAGTCAGCAGAATTTTGTTTATTTGTTCAGGATCATGTATTTTTTTTTTTTTTTTACTACATCTATACTATACTTTATCACCTGAACACCTGCTGAACTAAACTTGTCTTGCCAACAAAAAATTTTGAAATTATGCAATCTGCAATTCAGTCCATAGCAAGCACTTGGGTAGAATTTCTTCTTATATCTTTCAACATACCTAACAACAATTAAAGAACTGCCTGCACAGAAATATTGCCAACTGAGAAGTAAGTGAAACAGGATTAATCAAGTGAACTTCACTAACATTTTAGCTAAGGCTTTTTCAGACACATATTAAATAAGTACCATAATCATTATGTATCAAATTAATTTTTCCATTAACCTAAAATTTTATGAATGTATTGAAAGGAAAATCAGTATAATTATGTGATCTTCAATTAATAAAGTTCTCATTCATCAAAAAGTTTTTTAATATAGGCTATAAAGAAAACGTAAAAAACTATGGAAAGACCATGACAACTGGGAAAACATTCTTGAAGAAAGGAACATATTTGGTAAATGGAAATTTTCAAAATAAGAGACAAAGAGATATTTAAACATGTAAACATACGTAACTAGTAAAAATTATAATTATAAAAACATAACGCTTTATAGCCAAGGCTATATGAACTATATTTTTATTGAAGTAGTTCATAACTAAGAGTGCTAAAAAAATCAAATAAATGTTAATTCATAAATTTTCCATCTGTGAAACCAATTTACTCAGGTTTCTATGACTAATCCAGTAAATTTCCTATTCATTTATTATAAAAAATCAACAAGAAATAACTGAAGTCATCTGAATTAAAGGAAAATTTTTAAAAAGACCAAAACACATTCCGAAGAGAAACAGACCAAGAAAGATTTCGTAAAAGTTTTCTTAAATACTTTAAGTTGACTTACAGGCATTAAGAAAAGCAACTACATTTTTTAGTTTTCTTTCTTTTTCTTCCAGTTTTTAGTTTTCAATCAAAGGAAGAAAGATTGCTAAGTCAAAGGAAGAAGGACTGACTTCATTTGTGGTAATCAATATATGTATATAGTGATTTAAACAAAAATTCTGTGTATGAATGTGGAATTATTTAGGAGCTGTGTCTAAGCATGTGAAAAGCATAAGAAAAGAGAATTCCCTGTTTCCTTTTGGATGCTGCAGAGAACAGCAACACAGCCTAGGGCACACTGCTGCGGATTTTAACTGTTGTATGGAACTACTCAAAATGCTTTTGATCCATTTTATCTTGCAAGTTAGCAAAGAAATGTTGCAATAAGAAACACCAACAAAGATCTGAAAAAGTTAAGCTCTGGATTACCATATTGTGTTCTCCTGCCATTCAATGCTTCATACAAAGGCAGTGGTGTTCAAAGTAAGAAAAAAAAGTGGAGGGAGAGAGAAAAAAGAGAAACTGGTCTCAGAAAGCGCAAAGCACAAAGTAAATAATATTCTTCTACATCCCTTCTTTTTCACAGATTGGATGTTAAAAGAGTTGCAGCAATTAGGCTCTTGTTAATTACCAGCTGTTGAAACAGATGTGTTGACTATCCTTATTAGTCAACAGCTGGGTGAAGAGAACAATTGATGCTCCCTAAAACCAACAGCCAGCTGCTCTGCAGTAATTATCTCCAATTAATAATACAGGTGATAAAGGCAAAAACTCCTATCCCTCTGTTTCAATATCTTTGGCAGTTTCAATAACTATGGCTTTATCATTACATAGTAATAGAGAATACATTTATTACAACAAGTAAGGTTGTATATTAGAGTTGCATTAACTCCATGGTAGTTTCCATTATGCAATTTCTGAAGAAGGAATCAGAGAAGTGCTAAAAGTAGAAGCAGACGTTCTGTAGGCTTTTATTTATCATATTTCAAATGTCACTGCCAACTTACTTCTCTAGTACTAACAATAATAGCTAAGCACTTAAGTTCTTTGAAAAAGAGAAGCATAACTAAAATCTGTTCTTTTTGATTTCCAGGTGTTTTCACTGATCATGTTTTATATTCAGTTCACTGAAGCAATATATTTCCTCTTGGTATGCCTAAGTATCAGCGTCTTGTTCCCTAGCTTACATTTCCTAGGTGACTGGTAGAAGCAATTTTACCAAACCTAAAAAGAATTTATTTCATAGCAGTAAACATTATTTTATGTATGCAAAGAGATCAGCAAAATAAACAAGCAAGCAGGAAAACAAAAAATAAAACCATGTTTTATTTTAGATCGCATTGTATGATATATAATATTCAAGTTTCTAATTATGATGATGTTAAAAAAAGAAATAGGACAATGGAGCATATTAATAGCAATAATTATGTGTATAAAATTACTTTTACTATTTTCTATTGTTAAATGTTCACATCAAAATTTCACTTAAATGTAAAACAAAGATTTAAACGAGCCAGGCATCTATCTCCATCCTACAAAAGAGGTATCTACAAGAATTTACAACCATATCTATTCACTAATTAGAGAACACTTAAAGACACTGCCTTTCTGAAAACAAGGATTAGAGCTGGATGAATACACCCCTTTCACAAACCTTCCTCCTGTCTCTGTTGGGTCATCATAAGCAGCTTGTTCTTTCAGCATTAAATAGAAAAGCCTACCGATTATCAGTTCTGAACGCCTCAGTTAGGCATCAGAACAATTAATAGGGATAGCAACTTTAAACAACATGTAAATAAATCGTTTCACCAAAAAAGTTGTAATAAAAAAAACGGACAAAAGCAAACTTTCTAAAGCAATATTATTTAGGCTGCCTCTTGCACACAATGCTTTCTAATATGAAAAATCAGCAGCTAGAAAACTCTACCACATTCTATGAGATTATGTTTTCTAAAACGGGAATTTGAACATTTACATAATTATGAATGAGACAAATAAGCACCACCAAAAAAATTTTTATCCATTTCAATGAAACCAACTTCCGATGAAAATTTGTAACATTTAAAATTCTAAAATTTCTAAGGAACCTCCTGATATATGGAAGCTAGCAAAATGTGTAAATAGTGGAACAAGCTATTAGCTTTTATGTTTGAAGATCTGTATTAGGCCATAGGACTTATTCTGTGATTTCTCAATTCTAAGAGAAGACCTAATTTCTCAGCACAGTAGCAATCAAAGCAAATCTCTTCTACCCTGACACTGGGATGGTCTTTTCCCTGAGTTCTATACAGGAATACTAGAAAACTACACAAGGAATAGCACCTGATCACGCTTTTTCTCTTCTGTGTGCAAAGGGACACGTTATGGGCACCATCTAATAAGCCCATCATGTTGAGTTTCCTTACCCATGAGAGCAGCCATGGCTACTACTGAAGTAAAGGGCTGTCTTCCCTTAACGTCTTATGTGACCTAAACCAGGAAGGCAGAAGTGAAACCTATTTTTAAGCCAAGGTTCCTCAGCTCATTGATGTTTAAAAATAAGCCAAGGAATTTACATCCTCTTTCCTCTCCCAAAAAACTAATGGCAATATGTAGTGAACATCTGTTGTTGTACACAAATCCTCAAAATATTGCCATTTTTAAGTTTAAAAATACCTAGGCATAAACCGCAAGAGTACTGAAGTATGCAGAGTTGCTTTCAACAGATATTTCATTTTCGCACCAATTTCAATACATTTAAATTTAAGAATTTTATTGTATAATTTAGTTACCTGGGATGAACACTTGCATTTTCTTATCCATAAGCTATGTTCTCACTGTTCAACATGTCTCTCCTGCCTTGCTCACTGGCAGACTCAAATTTCCTGTCAAGTCCTTCACATCTTCCCCAAAGACTGTTCGTTTCCTATGCTTCACTTAACCTTATATATATATTTATTATAGCATTCATCTAAATATATCTGCATTTTTCCCAGTAGATGGCAAATTTCCTTTTTGTTTCTCCAGCATGTAGTATATAAGCTTTTATTAAACATTTTCAATAAATTAATATTAAAAAAATAAGACACCTTTCATATCCTACAAAGATATTATTTACTCTATGTTGACTTATCATGTATATCCATGAATAGAAAAATCTATCCTTTTTTTTTATTTTAAAGATTTTATTTATTTATTTGACAGAGAGAGATCACAAGTAGGCAGAGAGGCAGGCAGAGAGAGAGGAGGAAGTCTCCCTGGTGAGCAGAGGCCTGATGCGGGGCTCGATCCCAGGACCCTGAGATCATGACCTGAGCCGAAGGCAGAGGCTTTAACCCACTGAGCCACCCAGGTGCCCCAGAAAATCTATCCTTTTAATCAAAATAATCAACTTGGCTATACTGATTCTCTTATTCAAGACACTAATTCCAGTTTTATATCACCTCATAATTGACATATCTAATAAAGAAGAACTTTAAAAGCCAAAATAAGATTTTTAAAACCTCTATGTTCTTCACCTACCACTCCTACAGTATACATCGAATAGTTTAAAAGTGTAGTTTCATGACATATTGGATTTTTCTTGTTATATGTAATATATTTTGACAATCCTTTCTCAACACATTACAATTAAAATTATCACAGCTTTAAAATTATTTATAAATTTTTAAGGTATACTGGCCTCCACTGATTCTTATATGCTGTCGTTTCCTATTTTGAGTTGTGTTTTATTTATTTATTTATTTTGGCTATAATAATTCTTCAAGTAATTCTTCCCAGAAAATATAAATTGGCACTTTCTTAGGTTTACATGTTAAAAAACAAACGTCTTTGTTTTGCCCTCTTGCATCAATGATATTTTGGCTAGTATAGGATCTTTTTAAAAATATTTACATATTTGAGAGAAAGAGAGAAACAGAGAGGGCATGTGCATGTGTGGGGAGCGGCAGAGGGAGGGGAAGAGGGAGACTCTCAAGCAGACTCTTCGTTGAGTGCAGAGTCCCACGTAGGGATCAATCTCATGACCGCAAGATCATGACCTGAGCTGAAAGCAAGAATCATATGTGGAATCGACTAAGCCACATAGGCGCCTGTAGATATAGGATCTTTAAATTTTAGTATTTTCCCATAAGACTTATCAACAGAGTTGCACTGTATTACTTTATGGTTTTGTGAGAAATTTAATGACAGTATGATGCTCTTTCTTTTGCAAATAATCAACTTAATACTAGAAAAGTGTTTTCTCTTCATCATTAGATATTTTACCTAGATATACCTACACAATTAACATGTGTGTGTCCCTGTATATATATGTAAATATGTAAATTTACATATATATGTAATGTATGTATATTTATATATGTAAATATACATATATATCAATTTACATATGTATGTAATTTTAGAAATTTATTCCCCCCAGTCCTTATTATGTATTTTCATTTTGATAACTTGAGTTTTTCTTTAGTTCAAGTTAGTTTTTTCTATTATTTCTTTGAATGTGGTTTCTCTTTCACCTGTTCCTTTCACGTCTAGTTACTCCTGTTTTCACATACTAGGTTTTCTCTATCATTTCACACCATCTCTTTTATTTCCGCTTAGTGTGTCTTTGTTCTTCCAGGTCACTAGATATTTGTCCCTGATTATTGTTATGCAAATCACCTATTACATATTCTTAAAATGTTGGTCTATTTTGATCATCCTTTCAAAACATCTCTTTGACTCTCCATATTATTTCAATTAAAAATTTTTTCTACTAGCAATAAAATAGTCTCAATTGGATCCAATTGTGTGGAGAATGTGGTCCTTCAATGCAACCAAATTCCCTGAGTTACACATGGACTCTCAAGCCATTCATATCAGCTGGTATGGTTTCCCTTAGCACCTTTAAAAATAGTATTTGGATAGAGGTGATAAGCAAGAGTGAGTAGTACATAGTCGCTTCATTAGGCAGATTATCATGTTTCTCTTAGAGCACATCACTAACAGGGCAGGGATAGTTTCTTTTCAAGATAAGAAGATCTACTGGACCTCAGGTAGGCAGGGCAAAAACCACCTTTATTTCATCACTTCTTTCCCTGTTATTCATTCAAATTTTTAAAAGTTTTATTTGTTTTACTTTTATTCAAGTGTCAGAGTCCTCCTTTTAGATTGTCATATCAACTCCATAAGGAGTTTGTATTGGTCCTGCAGTGTTCGTTGAAGTCTATTCTGTCCTTATCAGTTCGCTCCAGGCCCAGTATTTTCTACTAATAATCTACTACTAATCTATCTTATGCACTTCATCCATGAAATATTCCAACAGCCTCCAAATCAGTAATTTCCTATCTTTGTATGCCTGCCCTAATTAATTCCATTAAAACCTAGGAAATTATTTTCCTCCCACTCTGGTATTATTAAGTCATACATTTTATCAGTCCTTCACAAAGAAAAAAATCTTCAGAGCTTCTGTAATTTCTATTTTACCATACTATTTTGTTTCCCTCACCTTTGGAGACATGTCTAGCAAGAAGTTGCTGTGGTCAAGGTCAAAGAGGTTGCTGCCCATAGGATTCTGATGGTTTCCTGTCTCAGATCTTTCATTCATTTTGAATTTATTTTTCTGTATGGTATACGAAAGTGGCCCAGTGTCATTCTTCTGCAGTGGTAGAATTTTCCCAACACCATTTGCTGAAGAGACTGCCTTTTTTCTACTGGATTCTTTCTTGGTTGGTCAAAGATTAGATGACCATAGAGTTGAGGGTCCATTTCTGGGTTCTCTAATCTGTTCCACTGATCTATGTGTCTGTATTTTTGCCAGCACCATACTGCCTTGATGACTATAGTTTTGTAATATAGCTTGAAGTCCAGAATTGTAATGCCTCCATCTTTGGTTTTCTTTTTCAACATTACTTTAGCTATTTGGGGTCTTTTCTGTTTCCATACAAATTTCAGTACTGTTTGTTCCAGCTCTGTGAAAAGTACTGCTGTTATTTTGATAAGGATTGCATTAAATATGTAGTTTTCTTTGGGTAGCATAGACATTTTAACCATTTGTTCTTTTAATCCATGAGCATGGAATGTTTTCCCATTTCTTCGTGTCTTCCTCAATTTGTTTCATAAGTGTTCTATAGTTCCCAGAGTACAAATCTTTTACCCCTTTCATTAGGTTTATTCTTAGGTATCTTAGGGGTTTTGGTGCAATTATAAATGGGACTGATTCCTTAATTTCTCTTTCTGCTGCTTCACTGTTCGTGTATAGAAATGCAACATATACTTTTGTGCATTGATTTTATATCCTGCTATCTTTCTGAATTATTTTATCAGTGCTAGCACACAATTTTTTTTGGTGGAGTCTTTATGTTTTCTCTACAGAGCAATATGTTTTCTGCAAAGAGTGGAAGTTTGACTTCTTTGCCAATTTGGATGCATTTATTTCTTTTTATTATCTGATTGTGGAGGCAAGTACTTCCAGTACCATGCTGAACAACAGTGGTGAGAGTGGATAACCCTGTCATGGTCCTGACCTTAGGGGAAAAGTTCTCAGTTTTTCCCCATTGAGGATATTAGCTGTGGGTCTTTTATATATGGCCATTACGATGTTGAGGTATTTTCCCTCTATCTGTACTTTGTTGGGGGTTTTAATCCAGAAAGGATGCTGTATTTTGTCAAATGGTATTTCTGTAGCTATTGAGAGGATCATATGGTTCTTTTCCTTTCTTTAATTAATGTGGTGTATCACATTGATTGGTTTGTGGATGTTGAACCACCCCTTCAGCTGAGGAATAAATCCCACTTAGTCATGGTGAATAATCCTTTTAATATACTGTTAGATCCAATTAGCTACTATCTTGTTGAGAATTTTTCTATCTATGCTCATCAGGTATATTGGTCTGTAATTTTCAATTTTCATGGTTTGGGGATCAAGGTAATACTGGCCTCACCAAAGGAGTTTGTAAGTTTTGTTCCATTTCTATTTTTTGTAACATTTTCAGAAGAATAGGTATTTTTTCTTTAAATGTTTGGTAGAATTCCCCTAGGAAGCCATCTGGTCCTGGACTCTTTGTTTGTTGAGAGATTTTTGATTACTGATTCAATTTCTTTGCTGATTATCGGGCTGTTCAGATTTTGTATTTCTTCCTGTTTCAGTTTTATTAGTTTATATGTTTCTAGGAATTTGTCCATTTCTTCCAGATTGCCCAATTTGTTGGCATATAATTGACTATAATATGTTCTTATAACTGTTTGAAATTTTTTGGTATTGGTTGTGATGTCTCCTCTTTCATGCATGATTTTAATTATTTGCATCCTTTCTCTTTTCTTTTTGGTAAGTCTGGCTAGGGGGTTATCAATCTTGTTAATTCTTTCAAAGAACTAGCTCTTAGTTTAATTTATCTGATCTACTATTTTTCTGATTTCTCTATTATTGATTTCTGCTCTAATCTTTATTTATTTACCTTCTACTGGATTTAGGCTATATTTGCTGTTCTTTTTCCAGCTTCTTTAGATATAAGGTTCTGTTGTGTGTTTGAGATTTTTCTTGCTTCTTGGGGAAGGTCCGTGTTGCTATTACCACCAGGTTTTTGTTGTTGTTGTTGTTTGTTTGTTTTTTCTTTTTCAGGATTGTTTTGGCTATTCTGGATATTTTCTGGTTCCATACAAATTTGAAGATTGCTTGTTCTAATTCCATGAAAAATGTTGTTGGTATTTTGATAGGGATTGTATTAATTTGTATATTGCTTTGGGTGTTACAGACATTTTAACAATACTTATTCTTCCAATCCATGAGCGTGGATGTCCTTCCATTTGTTTATGTCATCTTCAATTTCTTCATCAATGGTTTATAATTTTCAGAGTACAAGTCTTTCACTTCTTTGGTTAAGTCAATTTCTAGGTATTTTACTATTTTTGGTGCAACTGTAAATGGGAGTGTTGTCTTAATTTCTCTGTTGCTTCATCATTAGGACACAGGAATTCAATAAATTTCTGTACATTGACTTTATATGCTGCAACTTCACTGGATTTATTTAACAGTTCTAGTAGTTTTGGTGGGGTCTTTAGGGTTTTCTATATATAGCATCATGTTATCTGTAAATAGTGAGAATTTTACTTCTTCCTTACCACTGTGGATGCTTTTTCTTTCTTTCTCTTGCCTAACTGCTATGGCTAGGACTTCCAGTACTACATTGACTAAAAGTGCCAAGAGCAGATATTCTTGTCTTGTTCCATAACTTTGGGGAAAGGATCTTAGTTTTCCAACATTGAGGATGATGTTAGCTGTGGGTTTTTCATATAAGGTGTTCATTATGTTGAGGTATGTTCCCCTTAGATCTACTTCATTGAGGGTTTTTATCATGAATGGGTGTTGTACTTCGTGAAATCATTTTTCTACACATATTAAAATGATCATATGGTTTTTACCCTTTCTTTTATTGAATGTGATGCATTACACTGATTGGGCAAATATTGAACTCCTTGCAACCTGGGAATAAATCCTACTTGATAGTAGTGAATGATTTTCTTACTGTATTGTTGGGTTTGGTTTTCTGATACTTTATTTAGGTTTTTTCCTTCTTTGTTCATCAGAGATAATTGGCCTGTAGTTCTCTCTCTCTTTTTTTTTTTTTTCTTTTTTTTTTTTTTTTTTTTTTGTGGTGGTATTTATCTGGTTTTGGAATGAAGAATGAATTTGGGAGTTTTCCTTCTTCTTCTATTGTTTGGAAAAGTTTGAGAAGAATAGGTACTTTAGAAATTTGGTAGAATACATCTTTGAAGCTATCTAGTCTTGCAATTTTGTTTGTTTCTTTTTTTAAAAAATATTTTATTTATTTGACAGAGAGAGAGAGATCATAAGTAGGCAGAGAGGCAGGCAGAGAGAGAGGGGGAAGCAGGCGCCCCACTGAGCAGAGAGCCCCATGCGGGGCTTGATCCCAGGACCCTGATATCATGACCTGAGCCGAAGGCAGAGGCTTAATCCACTGAGCCACCCAGACACCCCGCAATTTTGTTTCTTGAAAGTTTTTTGGTTACTGATATAATTCCATTGTTGGTAATCAGTCTATTCAAATTTTCTATTTCTTCCTGTTTCAGTTTTGGTAGGTTATAAGTTTCTAGAAATTTATCCATTTTCTTCAAGGTTGTCCTGTTTTCTGGCATGCAATTTTTTATAATACTTTCTTACAATCTTTTGTATTTTTGTGGTGTCAGTTGGTATTTTTCCTCTTTAATTTCTGATTTTGTTTATTTGACTGCCCTCCCCCTCTTTCCCTCCTTAGGATGAGTCTGGCTAGAGGTTTATCAATTTTGTTGATCTTTCCAAAGAACAAGCTCCTGGTTTCATTGCTCTTGTTTTAGTTTCTCTATCACTTATTTTGCTCTGATCTTTATTGTTTCCTTCCTTCTGCTGGTTTTGAGATTTTTCTTCCCTTCTTTCTCTAGCTCTTGTAGGTGTAAGGTTAGGTTGTTCATTTGAGTTGCTTTTTTTTTTGCTTCTTGAAGTAGGCATGTATTGCTATAAACTTCCCTCTTTAGAACTGTTTTTGCTTCATCCTGAAGATTTTGTATTGTTTTGTTTTCATTTTCATTTGTCTTCATGTATTTTTTTTTAATTTCCTCTTTGATTTCTTACTTGACCCATTCAGTGTTTAGTATCATGTTATTTAACTTTCACGTATTTGTGCCCTTTCCAGATTTTTTCTCATGGTTGATTTCTAGTTTCATTACACTGTGGTCAGAAACGATGCATGGTATAACGTTGATCTTTTTGAAATTGTTGAGACTTGTTTTGTGAGTTAATATGTGATCCATTCTGGAGAATGTACCATTAGCACTTGAAAAGAAAGTGTATTCTCCTTTTTTAGGATGGAATGTTCTGAATGTATATATTAAATCTATCTGCTCCAGTGTGTCATTCAATACCAGTGTCCTAGATTTTCTGTTCAGATGATCTGTCCATTAATATAAGTGGGGGCGTTAAATTCCCCTATTATTGTTGTGTTACTATAGATTAGTTCCTTTATGTTTGTTATTAACTGCTTTACTTGGGTGTTCCCATAATGGGTATATAAATATTTACTACTGTTCTGTCTTGTTGGATTGTCCCTTTAATGATTATAGTGTTCTCATTCATCCCTTGTTACATTCTTTGTTTTAAAGTCAACTTTGGGGCCACCTGGGTGGCTCAGTGGGTTAAAGCCTCTGCCTTCGGCTCAGGTCATGATCCCAGGGTCTTGGGATCGAGCCCTGCATTGGGCTCTCTGCTTAGCAGGGAGCCTGCTTCCTCTTCTCTCTCTGCCTACTTGTGATCTTTGCCTGTCAAATAAATAAATAAATAAAGTCAACTTTGTCTGATATAAGTATTTTCTTTTCACATCCACTTGCATTATAACTGTTTCTCCATTCCCTCACTTTCAGTCTGCAGGTGTCTTTAGGGCTGAAGTGAGTCTATTGTAGACAACATATGGATGGGGTTTGTTTTTTTAATCTATTCCATCACTTTATGTCTTTTTATGGAGTGCTTAGTCTATTTAGATTCAAAATAATTATTGACAGGTATATTTATTGTCATTTTGTTATTTGTTTTGTGTTTGTTTTTGTGGCTCTTCTCTGTTCCTTTCCTCCTTTGCTCTCTTCTCATACCATAAGTTGGTTTCCTTTAATAATATACTTGGATTCCATTCTCCTTATTTTTTTCATATCTATTACTTTAAAAAAAAAGATTTTATTTATTTGACAGAGAAAGAGAGTGAGCGCACAACCAAGGGGAGAGGAAGAAGAAGCAGGATCCCCAATGAGCAGGGAGCCAGATGCGGGGCTCAATCCCAGGACCCTGGGATCATGACCTGAGCTGAAGGCAGACATTTAACTGACTGAGCACCTCAGGCACCCTTATTACTGACTTTTTTTTTTTTCTCTCTATTACTGACTTTTGATTTGTTGTGGTCACTAGGTTTGTATATAACATCTTCTGCATATGGCAGTCTGTTTTTAGTTGATGGTTGCTTAAGTTTTAACCTTTTTTTTTTTTTGCTTCTCTCCTTCCCATATTTTAGATATATGGAGTCTGGGGCGCCTGGGTGGCTCAGTGGGTTAAGCCGCTGCCTTCGGCTCAGGTCATGATCTCAGGGTCCTGGGATCGAGTCCCGTGTCGGACTCTCTGCTCAGCAGGGAGCCTGTTCCCCCTCCTCTCTGCCTGCCTCTCTGCCTACTTGTGATCTCCCTCTCTCTGTCAAAAAATAAATAAAATCTTAAAAAAAAATAGATATATGGAGTCATTTAGATATATGGAGACTCATTTTGTGAGTCTCTTAGCTGATTTTTACAGAAATACTTACTTTTGATAATATAGCTCTGCTGGATAGAGTGTTCTTGGCCATAGATTTTTTTCCTTTCAGCACTCTGAATACATATCATGCCACTCTACTCTGGCTTACAAAGTTTCTGTTGAAAAATTTGATGATAGCCTTATGGGGTTTCTCTTGTATGTTACTGTTTTCTTTTCTCTTGCTCCTTTTAAAATTATTCATTATTGCTTTTTGCCATTTTAATTACTATGTTTCCAGTGTGGACCTCCTTGATTTTGTTGGGAGATCTCTGTGCCTCCTGGATCTGAATTTTTTTCCTTCACCAAATTTGCAAAGTTTTCAGCTATTATTTCTTGAAAAAATTTTCTGCCCCCTTCTTGTCTCTTATGGAATCCTTATACTGCTAATGTTATTACACTTGATGGCATCACTGAGTTTTCTAAGTTTATTCTCATTGGGCATAGTTTTTTTTTTTTCCTCCCACATGGTCAGCTTGAGTACTTTCCATTACTGTGTCCTCTAGATTGCTGATTCATTCTTCTGCTTCTTAAAGCCTGCTACTTATACCACCTAGTGAATTTTTCATTTCAATTATTGTAATCTTCATCTCTGATTGGTTCCTTTTTTTCTCTGTTAAGGGTCCGAAAGATGTTCACTACTCTTTTCTAAAGTCCAGTGAATATCTTTATGTTATTCACTTTCAATTCTCTATTAGGCATACTACTTATCTTTATTTCACTTAGGTCTCCTGCCTTGATTTTTGTCCTGTTCTTTCATTTGGAACACATTTCTGTCTCTTCATTTTGCCTAACACTCTGTTTCTGTGTGTTAAGCAAGTCAGTTACGTTTCTTGCTCTTCAAAGTAGTGGGTGGGGTGTGCACTTTTAAGAAGGTGGTGCTTTCACTCTTCCACAGGGGATGTGCAGCTGCTGTGGAGACTGAGGCCAGCCAGTGCCACTCTGCAAAGTGCATACAGGCAGGAAGTGTGGTTTTAACAAGGTGAGTGTATACCTCATGGGAAGTGACCAGTCTCCAGGACCAAGGCCCTATAAAGCCTGCAATTGGGAGACAAAGTATTGGCAAGGTTTGTGCTGGTCTTCTGGGAGAGGGGACCTGCAGTAAGCAGGTCTGAGGCAGGTTCCACTGGAGTAAGCAGAGTGTGGCATTAGAAGTTAGGTAGTGAATGCTGGTGCTGAGCAGGTTTCTGCAGGTGTGTGTATTTATGTTGTGGTGGGGGAGGAAATGGCACTAACCAGCTCCTTAGTTCCTAGAGAAGTTCCTCTGTGAACTCTGAGCTTAGTGATAATTCTCCCTCCTGTATGTCCCAGGCATTTTTCAAACTGTTGTGTCCATGCTGTATTTCCCTGGGCTGCTTGTTGTGCTGCCTCTTTAAGGGCAGGAATACAGCTTCCTATGGCCCTCCAGGCTTTTCCAGAACCCAAAACAATAATTTTCAAAGTTCCAGGTTTTAAGTTCTATTTGCTGTAAGAACTCATAAAATTTGTCCCCTCTGATTTTCAGAGCCAAATGCTATGGGGACTTATCTTCCTTGTGCAGGGTTCCCAGTAAGACAGTCTGTTTCTCACCCCTCTCTGTGCCTGTGGCTCACTTCGTCCCTCCAGCAGCCAGATCGGAGAGGTTTAGTTTCTCACCATGTCTCTGACATTCCTACACTCTTTGATAAGACCACCTCTCTACATTTAGTTGTGGAATTTGTTCTGCCACTCTTTGGGTAATTTTCTGAGTTATTTACACTAATGTGAGTGTTACCTATTTGTATTCATAGGACAAAGTGAGTTTAGAGTCCTCCTATTTCACCATCTTCCCTGAAAGTCTGTGGTCTTCTGGTTTTCTTCAGCATAGAAATTCTTGAGAGCTCTAAGTTCAGTAAGTGCTGGGCAGCACCATGTGGGTTCTCCAGCAAATTATTTTAGTTTTCTTTTTTTTTAAAGTTTATTGAAACTTGTTTTATGCCTAACATGTAATTTATTTTTGTAAAATTCCATGTGCATTTTAAAATAATGTTGAGCGTAAGTTCCCTCTCTGCGCATCTCTTTCTGTGTGTGTGTGTGTATGAATTAGGTTAATTTTAATGTCCATATCTTCTATATCCTTTCTGATTTTGATTGGTTTGTACTATCAATTACTTAGAAGGATGTGTTGTTAAAATCTATCAATGATTATAAAGTCATCTGTTTTTCCTTTCTATTCCATCAATTTTCACTTTATATATTCTGGAGCTACTACTGGGTGCACAGAGATTTAATATTGTTATATCTTCCTAATGTTTATTGGTATTAAATATCCTTTATTTGTAATAATGCTTCTTGACTTAAAGTTTACTTTGTTTGCTATGAGTATAAATACCTCATTTTCTTAAAAAGACAAACAAAGAAACAGACTCAAATAAAACTGGTGATTCCCAGAGGGGTAGTAGATGGGAAGATGGGTGAAATAGGGGATTAAGAATGTACTTTTTGTGATGAGCACTGAATAATGCATAGAATTGCTGAATCACTGTATTGTACACCTGAAACTAATATGACACTATATGTTAACTATACTGGAATTAAAACATTTAAAAAATTATATTTTTAAAAACATTTGCATAGTATTTCTTTTTTCATCATTAACTTCCAACATTTTGTGCCATTATAATTTAAGATGTATTCTTATAAGCAGTACCTAGTTGGGTTTTGTTTTATTATATAGTTTGGCAATTTTTGCTTTTTAATTGGAAGATTTAGTTCTTTTGAGTAAACAAATTATCCTATCTTTAGGATTTTGTTTGCTATTTTAATCTTGGTATCTATCTGACCCATGTTTTTTATGTTACCTTTTTCTCTCCTTCATTTTCCTCCTTTATATTATCTATACATTCTACTATAGCAATAAACCCCTCTATCAATTCCTAAGTATATATATTTTTAACATCCTTTTCATGATTGTCTTAGAAATTCTAACTTCTTTTTGTGACTTTTAACCAATATGAATAGCTAATTTAGCACTTCTCCAGTAATGCTTAAAACATAGTAAGTCCATTACAAACTTCCAGGCATTAGGGTGATTTTTTTGCCATGCATTTACATACATTTTAATCTTAGAAGACATTATCATTATTGTCTTGAATAGGCTACATTAAGTCAAAGTTTTAATATTTGCCAATACATTTATCTTTCTGATTGCTCTTCACTCCTTCCTACATTTCTGTGTTTGTTTATTATCACTTTCCCTTTGACTGAAGAATTGCATTCACTTTTTCTTTGCTTGCACATGTGCAAGTTACTAATTCTCTGTGTTTGTTTATCTGCAATGTATTTATATTTTACTTTCTATCTTGAAGGATATTAAACTGGGTATAGAATTCCACATTGGCAATTTTTCTCCCCAGAGCCTTAAAAATGTCATTCTACTCTCTTCAGTTTTCCATTGTTTCTATTGAAAATGCTGCAGTTTTACTGTGGTTCTTTGAAAAACAATTTGTTCTCAGCCTGCTTTTAAGATTTTTCTCTGTATCTCTGAAGTCCATCACTTTTATTATGTTGTGCTTATGTAAGGTTTTGTTAACTCATACTGCTTGGAGTTCTTACAACTTCCTGATTTTGTGGTTTGCAAGTCTTCCATCAGTTTTGGAAAAATCTAGGCTGTTTTCTTTTTACTTATTGCTACTGTCCCACTGTCTTTCTCATCTCCAATTGCACATGTACTGAACTATTTACATTTCACCTGTCTTCTCAGCTATGGCCCCACCTCCCCATTGCTGCCCAAATTCCTTTCTATTTCTTTCTTTTTTTTTTTTAAAGATTTTATTTATTTATTTGACAGACAGAGATTTCAAGTAGGCAGAGAGGCAGGCAGAGAGAGAGAGGAGGAAGCAGGCTCCCTGCTGAGTGAGAACCCAGGACCCTGGGATCATGACCTGAGCCGAAGGCAGAGGCTTTAACCCACTGAGCCACCCAGGCGCCCCTTCCTTTTTATTTCTGTTTCAGTTTGAAAATCTACTGTCAACCTATTATCTAATTTACCAATCCTATCATTTACTGCTAAACCCATTTTAATAACTTTGTTATTTTAGATATTGTAGTCTTTGGTTTTGGGATTTCTTTGTAATTTGATTTTTTATAATTATACAGATTTCTTTTTTGTGGGTGAAATGCTTAATCTGCTTTTCCATTTTCTTCTTCATGTCTATTACCTTTTTGAATATTTTAAACATAACTATTACAAAGTCCTTGCCATTCAACTCCCAACATATAGATTAACTTTGAGTTGGTTTTGGTTTTGGGGTCTTATCTTTTTATCTTATCTTATCTTTTTGTGCACCTAGTAATTTTCAATTGAATGCCCACCATTGTATGTAAAATAATGGTAGAGATTCCACATATTATTAATTCTGATGATTCAGGCTAACCTACCTATGCCAGGCAGATGGAATAGGGCTAATCACTTCAACTTAAACAAGAACCGTGCAATGTAGATGCCAGCTTGTAGGCTCTGGTTCTCATAAAACAGCTGTAAAGTACAGCCTGCTTTTCAGAAACTACTTATATTTTTAACCACCTAAGTTGTGCAGCCCCAGATATCCTAAAGGTATTACTGGATGTATGATTGATGCTCCCCTCCTCTCAATATTACCCCCCAAAATCTGCTGATTTTCCTATATCCTAGCAATGACCCTCCATGAGTAAAAAGCTGAAATTTTCAGATTTCTGCCTGTAGATAACAAATGCCTACAGGTAAAAGTGGCTGCAAAAATCAGCTCCCTCGGTTTTTAACTTCCACTGTCTTGGACACTCTAGTTCTCATTGCCCCAATGGCTCTCTGAAATAAATGATTCTCTTAGTTGTTTAAAACAGATGGGTGTGTGTGTGTGTGAGCGAGCGAGAGAGAGAATAAAAGGTCAAGGCTCAGAAGACAAGACATAGATTACAGCCCATAAAAATAGATGTGAAAAAGGATAAAGAAAGACCTGGATTACCAAATTGCGAAAGAATCACGTTTAAAAAACACATATATATTCTATATAAACCATGTGAAAAGCCACAATGTCTGTATATACATAAATACATGAATGTGTATACACACATACATTAAGTTAAATTTGGGATTATCTTTCTTTAAGAGATAAATAAAAACTAAAATCAGTTTTACAAATGCTATCATAAATGTTTTTAGTCAATGTTGGTATAATGGAATCCTGTTTTTTGTTTGCTTTACTGCCCTTAGTTCTTTCTTGGTTCTTTCTTTAACATTTGAAAAAAGTTTTAATTTAAATTCCACTTAGTTAACATACAGTGTAATATTACTTTCAGGTGTAGAATTTAGTGATTTGTCATTTACATACAACACCCAGTGCTCATCACAAGTGCTCTTTAATATGAGTTACCCATTTCATCCATCCCCTACCCATCTCCATCAACCCTCAGTTTGTTCTCTATAGTTAAGAGTCTGTTTTATGGTTTATCTCTTTTGTTTAACCCCCTATGTTCATCTGATATGTTTCTTAAAATTTCACATGAGTGAAATCCTATGGTATTTGTCTTTTTCTGACTGTCTTACTACACTTAGTGGTGAAATAATATTTCAAATATCTTTTGGAAGATCATCTGTATTAGTCCAGGATCTCCAGAGAGGCTGAACCAATAGCATTCTAAGAAATCCCACAATCTACCATCTGCAAATTGGACACCCAGCAAAGCTGATGGAGTAGTTCAGTCTGAGCCTGAAAGCCTGAGAACAGAGGAGTCAATGTTGTAAGTCCCAGCCTGAGTCTGAAGGCCTAAGACTTAAGAGAGCTAATAGTTTAAATCCCAGTTCAAATGGAGGAGAAGACTGATTGATATCTTAGCTCAGTTAGGCAGAAGGAATGAATTCTCCCTCTCTGCCTTTGGTTCTATTCAGGATCTCAGTGGACTGGATGGTGCTCACCCACATTGGGGAGAGCAATCTGATTACTGAGCTCACAAATTCATATGTAAATCTCATCAGAAAACATTCACACAGATGCATTCAGAAATACTGTTTAGCCAAATATCTGGGCAGCATGTGACTCATTCAAACTGACACAAAATTAACCATCACACCATCCCTCCCCACTCACAAACTAACTTTAGGGACAGACCTAGATTGTCCAAAGGAAGTTGGTATACTGCATTCCTTTGTGAATAAGCACATGATCCCTGTAGTACAATCCAAGTTAACAAGACTCAATTCTAGAATTTCTCTTTTTGGTAATTTGTTTCTTCCCCTAGAATTCAATTGGGAAACATATAGGCTGAAATTTCCACCTCCACATAACCTGAAAATTAAGCCAAAACATAAAAGAAAGCAAACAAAAATCCAGAGGTAGAACAAAACCGTGTGGGTCCTAAGCAAGCCTCTTCTGAAGTTAAAAAGAAATGAACTACATACATACCACAGGATGAATCTCAAAATCACCATGCTGAAATAAACCAGATGTAAAAGAATACATATACTATGATTCTATTAATAAAACATTCTAGAAAATACTAATAAATTTATAGTGACAAAAAGCACATAGGGGTTACTGGGACCAGTGGTGGAGAGACGGATAGATTGGAAAAAGAGAACAATTTTTTGGTTGGAATGAGTGAAATGCTCTTCACCTTCATTACTGTGTGGATAGATTTCATTCTATCAAAATGCACTGGACTGTTTATCTTTGATGGACATAATTTACTGTACATAAATTATACCTCAATAAAGTGGACTGAAATGAAGGTTAACAAATAAATAAAAAGTAATCTCTGGAAGTTAGCCCTATTCTTGGTCTCTCAGTACGTAAGTAATAAGTTTTATTTTTGTTTAAACAACTTGGGGTATGGTTTTCTTTCCCTTGAAACAAGTAAACCCTCACTGATAAAATTACGTTAGATTTACAAATTTTACTATGGTAAGCAAATGTATTAATACAGTTTTGAAAGACAGTCAATAACAGTTGAACAAAAAGACTTACAAGTGCTTAATGATGCACCTTTCCTTTAAATAAAAAACATGATTCTCCAATAATGCTGATTAATTCAAGTTTTATTGTTAATTCTTCCTAAGAGGAGCATCCAACATTTCTTAAAGTATTACACTGCTTAGGAATTGTTACTTAATGCTTTTCCTGATCCCTGATTTTTTTCTGTTCACACTTACTTATAATTGGCATAAAATAATAGATAATTCTTCAACTTATATTTTCATACACTTGCATAGTTACAAGCCTTATCTTCTACTTTCTCTCTTCTTGGTTCAGTTATCTTAATTTCTATCTTAAGCCTTATTTGAATTTTTAAAACATCTTTCAGACCTTAAAAATTTCTGTATTTCCCATTTAAAATTCATGGGATAGTATTAGTTTTATAGAAATATAAATTTTAAAACACCCAATACTTTAGAAAGTAAATACATTCCAAACAAAAGACTGATAGTTCAAGATTCAGGAAATACACCATGTATGTATTGAGAATCATGGCCTTATAATTATGGAAGTTGAAAGTGTGCTTGAGTCACATACACACATTAAATTTTCAGTAAGGAATTAAAAATCTTTCATAATACATAACTATACATGAATTATGCTGAAAGTTAGGTCACAGACATATACTACTTACTATCTGAAGACAACTGCCCCCAGGACAAAATCAACACACCCAGTGTAAATCCTGTATCAAGTTTCATGATTTAAGTTATGCAATTTGAGAATTTCTGGAAGCAAATGTACTAACAGCACTAAGAATATCTTTTCTCCCTTTTACTTCCTCATTAGTGGTCATAGAAAATAAAAATAGAAGGCTTTAAATAATTCTTTGTCTCAGTAGTTTCATCTGACCAAAATAGTTCTTCTGATGTATGTTAAACTATATATAACATAGTATTATTATAAATCCTTGTATAAATATTTTAGTTATTTGTCATATAATTTATGCCACTTAAAACAATTTTACTGCTTGGGGTGCTTGTGTGGTGTGGTTTCCACTCAGGTTGTGATCTCAGGGTCATGAGCATGAGCCCTGTGTTGGCTCCCTGCTCAGTGCATAACACTCTCTCTTTTCCTCTGCCTCTCATCCCCTGCACGTTCTCTCTCTCTCCCAAATAAATATATCTTAAAAAAAAAAGAATTTAACTGCTTTTCCTATGTTTAAAACACTTTAATTGTTTTTTCCTAAATGCTTTCATATTTTAAAAACTCAATTATTACACTATTTTCCTCAAGTTTGCATTATCCAGGTGACACATATTATTATATATGACTCCTTTAGGATACTGTCTGTAGCTGAGCATTATCCACCTAGATGGAAGCGTACATCAAAATGATTCAGTTTTTGAGATGAATATAATTTTTATAGCTTTTTTGTAATAATATAAGCTGACTTTATCTTTCAATAATAAAATAGGTATATAGTGAATTCTTTTTATCTAGAAAATGAGATAATTATCAATTTTATTTCAAATCCACACCGACATACGTGCAGTCATTATAAGATATGAAGTATATTGTTAAAATACTATGTATATTTAAAGTTAATAAAAATCAATTACTGCTTTTTTTTAAAAGATTTTATCTATTTATTCGGCAGAGAGAGATGTAGTGAGGAAGGGAACACAAGTAGGGGGAGTGGGAGAGGGAAAAGCAGGCTTCCCACACAGCAGGGAGCCGGATGCAGGGCTCGATCCCAGGACTCTGGGACCATGACCTGAGCTGAAGGCAGACACTTAACCGAGCCACCCAGGCACCCCTTAATTACTGCTTTATGTTACTCAATTCCTAACATGATGATCTGTACTAACTAAGCACTTAAGATTCTGACTCATTGATTCTCTGTGATTTATCAGGTTAACAATTATCTAAACAACTACCTAAAAAATTAACACTTTCTAAACAAAAGAAGACCTAGAATAAGGATTTTTAACCTGGGGCACATTGATGGGCTTGGAAGGGGAATAAGCTCTTTGAAATCATATGTAAATTTCTATGTATGTGTGTTTTCCTAGGGAGAACATTCAAAATTAGCACTGGCTTCTATTACACAAATAGTTAATGTAACTAGTTACATGGAGAAACAAAGACCAGAAATCTCTTAACAGAAAATGAAATTATTCCTTTTACACATCAAACAGGCTTTGACATTAACTATAATCTTATGGAAATGTCCTACTACTATAATTAAGAATTCATAAAAAAAAAAAAGCACAGAATATATGACATTTGGCTTCTATCTACTGAAAGAAACAGTAAGTGTGAAAACAAACAAAAAAAAATGGAAACAAATCTGCCAAAAGTAAATTTTATTAAACTAAACTGCCATAGCTACGAATATCTCAATTCTGAGAATAAAGTTTATATAATGTGTGTCATTTGAATATTATGAAATAAGAAATGTACAAAATAATTATTTAAAAATCACATCTATAAATTGGAAACACTGAGCATTAAGTAATGATAGGTAAGTGGAAACATCAACCTATACTGAAATCATTAAAGAATGACCTAGCCTAAA
The DNA here is from genome assembly GCF_922984935.1 of Meles meles. NCBI lineage: Eukaryota > Metazoa > Chordata > Mammalia > Carnivora > Mustelidae > Meles > Meles meles. The sequence goes on along the minus strand of NC_060071.1, from coordinate 90,737,928 downwards.
GAAGAAATCACATTTGTTGGTTTACAAAAAATGTTTCAAAAACTAAACCCTCTAAAGCAAAAAATATAAACAAAAATTGAGAAATAGCTACTAGTGGATAATAAATTAACAAAATAATATAATAATTGTTAGGCCAAATTCATTTCTCTCCAAAAATGTATTTGAATTTTCATGTTTTCACTGGCTTCAAATTATGAATGAAAATACATTTCTATGAAGTTGAAAACTTATCCATTTTTTGCCAGCTTTTTCTAGTTAGGGAACAACAACAAGGAAAAATCTATACAAATAAATGCCTTTGTTATGTTCTAATCTATAGATTATATAAATAATGCATTTTCTAATGTGCACATGCAGTATATAGATAAAGTGTAAAATGTTTAAGAGAAGTAAATGCTTGCAATAGAAAACTGAAGTACATGGTTTAGTTCTTCCATGTATTAAAAAAAAACCCCAGCCATCATGAAGGCCTGTGCCATTCTTAGGCCACTTCCAGGCAGATTCTGAAAAGCTGGAAAGTAAACACAGGTGTTTTAAAACTAGAGCTGCTGTCACGGACAACCACAGACACCCTTAACTCTGATGGTGCAACGCCTCTTTCCCGCCCTCTGTTTTTTAAAGCAATGCCGGAAAAGAAAATGTCAAATGTTTCACCTTTCAACACCTCAAAATAAGTAAGAGCTTAAAGTATTGTTTCACAAATACCTAACAAATAGATATTTTTTCATTACTTTTAAGTGTAACCAATTAAATATTACATAAAATAGAAAGTAGAATTTCCTAAAGAATTAGCACCACCTCCAACTTTACAACCCCTCTTCTACTATGGTTTATGGCAGTTTCTTTAGTTTGAGAGTAAAATCTTGTGTTTGACCACATTTAGTTAGATTATTCTATTATTTAAATTTTACAAAGTATCTGATCTGTTCCTGTAAGGTTTAACACATAAATCAGAAATGAATAAGAATCATTTTTTTTTTAAGTAGTTAAGTAGCTTGGTGACCATGCAAGAAAAGATTTAGACTTAGAAAAATTCAAAGCTTGAAAATATGTAATTCTCTCTTAGAAAACTGTGTCTTAATGGACACTTAAATAGGATTAGAAATCATTTACAGAGAAAAACAAAAAGCAAAATGATTTCCAAAATGCTACAGACATGGCACCTATATTAAAAAAACAGAATAAATTTTCTAATACTAAAATATTAGTTAGTCCCTGCAATTGTATAATATGGTCCCCCAAAGCAAGGATAACATTCATTAATAACTGATGAGCTACTACCTAACTAGTGAATATAAAAACCAAAGTGAATTAATTATTTATGAGCATCAAGAAATAGGTGCTGTTAAGAGAATGGCCAAGTATCTATGAGTTCCCAAATAATTCTTGGAGGTTATTTTGGGAGGTTTAGTCCTAGCTTCAGAATTCCACATGTAATTTCTTTGTTCAATTCATATAAGAACTGTCCCATAAAGTCATACTTGTGTATTTGACTATTCATAATAAAACACCAGGAGTTTCTCATTGCTCTAAGTTTTTTATAAAAAGAAATGTCTGCCTTTAATAATAAGAAAGTGATAAAATTAATAGGAGTAAAATTTAAGAGTAAATAACTCTTTTTTAATCAGCATCTATACTTCTTCAAAAAATTCTTCAGATATTTTATAATGTTCTCTTGTACTATCTTTATTCAAAATGTAAAGAAACTAATATTAGAGCTGCATGGTGTTTGCTAATCAGAGGCAATCAACTGTAAACGAGAGAAATGCAAGTTCAGATCCACCCATGCCCTGCTTCATCTCACATGTGAAGTACATTATATAGCATTAAGAGACAAAATAATAATGTTAAGTTGTAACATAAACCAATGAAGTAAAGAAAGATTTAAGTTTGACAGTTCCTAACCGCGTCCACTGTACTTTGGCATTACCATACATATATGATACCTATAGGCACAAAGGAGCAAGAAAAGGGCACTGTGTCAGCCTTAGAAGTTAATTTCCTTGCTTTTGTTGGTTTATATTACCATCTAATATTACGTAAACAATCCGTTTCTAGGCAATTTATTTTTTCCTCTGCCATGATGAGCTAAGCTCATTTGGACACTAAACATCTTTCAACAAATAAAATCTAGTCTAACAGCAACGGCAATGAAAGACATAAAGAATGCCTTTTAAAAATAAAATTAAAAAAATATATGATATAGAATATTTGTTTAACTAGAAAGAACATTATTACTCAAATTTTATAACCTTTAAAATGTGAAGGTAATAGCACAACAGAATTTATTAATAAACAAATTATTTACCTCAGAATACCTAGGGTTTATCAGTAAGTCTTATTTGGTCTTTCTAAAAATAAAGTGATTACCTGAAAACTTATGGCTCTAGATAAAAATCATCATAAGTGACTAACACAAGTTAGATACTAAGAATCAGAATATTAAGTGAATTTTTGGAAAGACATCTCAGAGTTCAAAGCTGATCATATAATGGGGCAAAAATACATTGGATAAATGTACTTTTCGATCACTGTGATCATGAGTAAATTTCATCATCCTCTTATTCCAGTAAAAACAAATAGTCATTCTAGTATTTAAAATGAATAATCTATATAATAAGTTCAATCTTAAAAACTGGCATTCCTAGTAATGATGGCAATGCTTATATATCTTTTGTGTAATATGTACAAAAATGATTCTGAACTTAAAATATCAAGTACTAAAAGGAAATGAAGACTTTACTAAAGAATCATAAACTACATATAATAGTGGAAATAGGACACTGGATTATACTGGAAACACTCCATGGAATATACAAAACCACACTGCATGATTTTGTAAAATTAAAGAAGTAGAATTACAAGATAATATAAATATCATTTGGATACAATTATGATGGTGCAAGGTTCAAAGTTAACATTTTCTAAAGAAAAGGTTCCAAGTTAGCAAAACTCCTAAAGCTGTGCTCAGAATTTTTCAAAACTACGAAATATATTCTAAAATATATATTTAATATGGCCATGAGCTAATAAACATATTAGTGATATGCTTTTTGTATTGCATTTTAAATATTAAGCAATAAATTATAGGATCTTTTAAAATGTGTCTATGAGTCACTAGGCAAGAGTGATTTTTCAAGATGCTTTTTTTTTTTTTTTTGTTTCAGTTAAAATTAAAATCCATGCTGTCTAATCCTTGGAGTCAATTTGTAATTAAGGGGATTTGATGAGAGACCAGGCGCTGAATTAATGATAAAATTTAATATCTGTTTTAATGCATCAACATAACAGAAAAACTAACCAACACTGAACAACACAATAAAGTCATTTTGGTATAGAAGGCAAACAACAGCTATGTCAATTTGCTAGTATTCATTTTCTTTAATAAAGTGTACATGCTCAAGTTCTGTAGATGCGTTACTAAAAACTATGTGCCTAAAAAAAACTCATGTCAAGTATGCTACTAGAACAAGGATTTTTTTGGTACAGGGAACTACATTGTTTAATATAGTTAATTTTATTGAGAATTTTATGTATTCTCTAATGAAGTATTTAACTGCTTTCCATCACCATGCCTCAAATCACAAATACTTTTACTTAGTAGCCAAAGTAAATTAACTATATATGATAATCTAAAGTTTGTTTTGTAAATATAAATTTTTAGCCTGGAAAGAATATGCAATTTTAAAAAATCAATCAAAACAAATTTCATAGTATTTTAAATAACCATCTGGAGTTTTACACTATATTTTTCAAAGTTTTGGTATACCTCAATTCACAGGAGAATTTAATACATCCAAATTATTCCAAATCACTACAAGGTACAAATGTGTATAGAATCTGATTACTGGAAACACTAAAAATGAAAAAGAAAACTTTCATTTGGCCACAATTCCTTATGTAGCTTCATCTAGCTTATCTCTAAAATGCCAAGAAAGCACTTTAAAAAGACATAAAACTGAAAATGCCACCAAAATACTAACATCAAGTCAGTACTGATATAATCAGTAAAAAAAAAATCAAGTAAAAAAAATGAAACAACTAAAATTTAAAGCACAGTGGGTGGAAAACAAATATATCATTTTCAGAAACCAACCAACCAACCAACCAAACCAACAAACAAACAAAACAAAGGCCCAAAAAGAGGTTGGGGAAATATTTTGTCTCTATTTTACCTCCAAATACCAAGTTTATTTTCCTCAGCTATAATTCAGTGTTAAGATTTTCTAATTCAGAATGCTTTGGGTCAGGCCCAGATTTATTACTTTGCTAACATTCTTTTGATGATTCTAATGCATGCCTCTGTCAAGAACCATTAACCTATATTCATTACCTAACAACGAGTCAAGTGGACCTTTATTTTTTTTAAAGCTACCCAGGGTATTGTTTCCAACTATGTAACATGAATAACTTCTCTTCTGTGTCTTGGCCCACTGTAATAGCAAAACTCAATAGACTAGGAAAAAAGGGGAGGAGATACTGAGGTGAGAGCAGAAGGCAAAGGGGAACGTAGGACTGAAGATACTGTTCATATGACAGAGATAGGAAAGGTCTGGAGGAAATCCTGGCAGCACTGAGTTTCTCACATACTCCATTTCTTTTCAAATCAGTGCTTATTTTGATATTAAGACAATTTCATCCTACCATCCAAATACCTCTCTGGTCTGATGCCAGAGAAGAGGACTGTGGCCAAACTGAAGACAGGATGAGTAGAGATTATCTGGATAAAAGAGGGAGGGCAATAGGTGATGCAGGACATTTCAGTCAAAGGAAATACCACTTCCAAAGACAAGGTGTTACAAAGATTTAAAAAGGGTGCCCAGATCTATCTAAAGCCAGCTCACGTAATGATAAATCTGCCTGCTGTGCTTAATATTCAGTCCCCTACTGAAAGTTTATGTCATCATTCAAGAATTCATTTTTATTTTATTTTTCTGTTACATCTTATACATTACAAAATGTACAAGACAGGAAAGCACGCAATGTGAATTTTATATTTCTGTAACTATGTATCAAAATAAAATCTGAAACTCCTAAAATAATAGTATGAAATTCAAAGTTAGAAAAACACTGGCATCCAATGTTAAGAGCAATTAAATGTAAGAATTCACAAGTATTTCTTTCGTGATTTGTCAATGATAATCTCCACTGATAATGTACAGTTTCCCAAAGAAATTCAGTATTCCTTCCATGTAAGAGGTTATGGTTCACAGTTGTTTCATCTGAACCTCATCAATTTTTATTGTGTCTTGATGAACTTACACAGACTTTGATGATTTGGCTCTACCTGGTGCTGGAATCCACAGACCCACCCTTCAGCGTTAACTGGGGCTTTCAGAGAGCCTGTAATGAATGCTGTCATAGCAATTCCCCATTTGGTATGCAAAGACCGTAAACCTGGTCTAGCTGCCAGTCTTGCGTGTTCTAAGGAAAGGCACTCTCTCAAGGAAAAATGTATTGTGTGAAAAACAAAGTCTGGTATGGGAACAGAATGCTGTTAGGAATCAGCACACAATTTCTCTCCCCTTCCTTCACTCAGAATGTTGTGTTTTTAATACACCGACTCCGACTTTTCCAACTGGCTGCTTCATAACTTCAGATTACACACGGCCTATTGCAGACAACCTGGTCCTAAGGCTACCTGAGGATCATTTGGCTCAGCATTCAAAACCGACTGGCCCATTCCCTCTCAGTTTCCCAATTCCAAATTATTAAATTATTATCTGACTAAGCAATCTTTCTGAACCAGGACATAGAGGCTGCCATTAGCTAGCTTGAGGTTAGACAGCCACGTATCAGACTTCTGACACAAGGAGATTGACTGAGAAAATGTTTGCCATAATTTCCATCCTTTAAAATAAATCATCCTCAATGTTCCATTCACATTACATTCTAACCCTTGCACTTTCACTTCACAAATAAGCACCTCAAAAAATAGTTTATACTTTTTCTGACTTTAAACTTTCCAATTACTTGGCAGTTTACTAGATTCAAGATCACCATCATAACCGCTAAACTGGAACTACAGTGACAAAGCTACCTCTGCCCTCCTAACTGCCAAATCAAATGGATATTTTGATCTTACTTGACTTCTCTGTAGCATTTGACACTGTGAACCACTCCCTTCATGGAGTTTTACTCTATTCTGAATTCTGTCATAACATAATCTCTTGGTCATCTTCTTATCTATTTCTTCTCAGTCTCCTCTGTGAACCACTTATTTCTGTGTACCAAGAGTCAAATGCTGGAAATCACTATTGTTCCACTTATCTCACGTCTTCTAAATCTGACCTCTGAGTATTCCCATATCCTTCAATAATTTGACTATAACTTGTACAAGATCTGGTATCATTCTCTCCCTTCTCAAACTAATTTCCTGCCACTATATTTCTCACTATGTCACATATGTACCAAGTGATATATTGATAAATTATTCTATTTTTATTTAAAATACACTAATAATAATATAGAGAAAAAAAGGGGGGCCTGGAACCACAGGCTTCCAGTGGTACATAACCATTCCAATTCAATTTAAACTTGTCAAGACCACAATTAAAAGTAGAAATTATGCCATTCATTAAGCTACTAACATTAGCATCAAAACTGACACAGCTAGAACAATCTTTAAAAACAAAAACAAAGTGGGAATTTAGAGTCCAGAACTAAACTCTCATATATGTGGTCAAATGACTTCTGAGGAGGGTATCAAGACAATCCAATAGGGAAAGAATTGTTTTTGGTGTTTTTTTTTTTTAAAGATTTTATTTATTTAAATGACAGAGAGAGATCACAAGCAGGCAGAGAGGCAGGCAGAGAGAAAGGGGTAAGCAGGTTCCCCACTGAGCAGAGAGCCCAATGCGGGGCTTGATCCCAGGACCCTGACATCATGACCTGAGTTGAAGGCAGAGGCTTTAACCCACTGAGCCACCTAGGTGCCCCATGGTTTTTTGTTTTTTTGTTTGTTTTTTCAGCAAATGGCATAGAGACAACTGGATAGCCACATGTAAAAGAAAGCATTTGAACCCTAACTTATACAGTATCTCCAAAATGACTCAAAATTGGTCATAGATGTAAATGTTAAGAGTTAAAACTATAGGGGCGCCTGGGTGGCTCAGTGGTTTGAGCCGCTGCCTTCGGCTCAGGTCATGATCTCAGGGTCCTGGGATCGAGTCCCGCATCGGGCTCTCTGCTCGTCAGGGAGCCTGCTTCCCTCTCACTCTCTCTGCCTGCCTCTCTGCCTACTTGTGATCTCTCTCTGTCAAATAAATAAATAAAAAAAATCTTAAAAAAAAAAAAAAAGAGTTAAAACTATAAAACCCCTAGAAGAAAACACAGATATAAATCTTTGTGATTTGAGTTAGGTAAAGCCTTCTTAGATCAGAACCAAAAGCACAAACAACCAAAAGAAAGAAATAGACATACTGAATTTAATCAAAATTAAAAGCTTTTGTTCGTTAAAGAACACCATCAAAAAAAGTGGAAAGACAACCCACAGAATGGGAAAACTATTTGCAAATCATACATCTAACAAGGGGCTTGTATCCAAAATATATAAAGGAAATCTTCCAACTCAACAATGAAAAGACAATAACCCAATTCGAAAATGGGCAAAAGACCTGACAGATGTATCTCTAAAAATGTACAAATGGCTAGATATATGTAAAGTTGGTCAACATCATTACTCATTAGGGAAATGCAAATTAAAACCACAATGAGATACCACCTCACACCCACTAGGATGGCTATAACAGAAAAGACAAGACAATGTTGGTGAGTACATAGAAAATTTACACATGATTGGTAAGTATGTAAAATGGTGCAGCCACTTAAAAAATGGTTTGGAAAAACTTCAAAATGCTAAACACAGAGTTACCATATGAGACCTAGCAATTCCACTCTTAGGTATGTAACTAAGAAAAATGAAAACATATGTCCAAATAAAAAATTGTACACAAATGTTCACAACATTATTCATAATAGCCCCAAAGTAGAAACAACTAAATGTCCATGAGCTAATAAACTGATAACAGTATACGGTATACAACGAATATCATATATCAATAGAAAGCAATGAAGTAATGATACATGCTATGACATGCACAGACCCTGAAAATATTGTGCCAAGTGAAGAAGTCAGTCACAAATGATCATATATTGCATGATTTCATTTACAAGAAATATCTACGATAGACTGATCTAAAGAGATAGAAAGCAGGTTAGTGGTTACATAGGACTAGGAGAAGGATGTTGGAAAGAACGGGGAAATGACAGCTAATGTGTGTGAGATGTTATTGGCTTATTTGAAAATTTTCTAAAATCAGTTTGCAATGATGGAAGAACAACTCTGTGAATATACTAATATAGAACACTTTAAAGTGATTTTATGGCTTATGAAATACGTATCCATAAAGTTGTAAAATGCAAAAAAACAAAACAAAACTCAGGGACAAAGGACCAAGAAAAAGTGAACAAAAATCAAGAAAAAATGAGGAAAACTTATAAACAGACAAATACATAGACTTATTTATATTCACACATAAACACATTCACTGGACATATAAAAAAAATTCAAACTCATTCTTCACAAAACTCTGACAGTGAAAAACCAAAACAAACAAAGCAAGAAGCTCCAGGTTAATTTCATTTATTCTTCAAGAGTATAAATTCTGGAGAGAGCTCAGATCTGTCTGGGGCTACCAATTATTACTAAATATAATATTGGTTAAGTTAGTTAAACCATATTCCTCAGTTTCTTCACCTATAAAATTAGTAATAGTCATAACACCTATCTCCGAGGATCACTTTGAGGTTTAAGTACTTTAACATATGTATAGTATTAGTAACAGTGCCTGGCACTAAGTGAATGCTACAGGAGGGCAGATGATTATAAATACAATTTTTAAAATTCTCAAAAAAACAATGACAAATCAAATCCAATAGTTTATTCAAGGAATTGCTCAATACCAAACTCAATAAAATTTATTATATCCACTAATACAAACTAAAAAAATTCTAGAAAGAAACTAGTTGAATATGACAAAACAGTATTTATCAAAATCCAAATAGAGGTAATGCTCATGACTATGATGCAGAAAGCTACCATAACTGTCATTCTACGTAAACATTAAGAAATGCTGTATAACGCATGGAGTCATACAGTTTCTAGAGTCCATTAGAGAGCCAGGTTCACAAAGGTAACCAGACAGTCTTAATTTCAATGAGGGACAAGACTCCAAGGAGAAATAGGATGCAGACTAGCTTACCTTGGGCAGAACCTGGGAAGAATGTCCAGCTATCACAGACAGCCCTCAGAAATCCGTGATGAAAGGGGTTTGGACTTACCAGTAGGCTCTTGCCCACATTGCTCCACTAGGTATACATGGAAAATATCAAGGCCAGGGTAGGAAATCAAAGGTAGCTTCCCTCAGTGTTGCACACATGCAAGGTACGTAGGAGCAGAGGCTGGTTGCTGCTATGGAAGGAGCAAATTCCTTCCCATCCCACTCCACCTCCTAACTCCACCCACACCTTTCCAAGGATAGAGCAAAAGTCATCTATAGCTGAAAGAGCAGCCGACAGGATACAGGAAAAAAACAACAAAAACCAAAACCAAAAACAAAAACACTTCTTGGGAATGGTAGAAGAAAGAACTCCTATTTCTGGGTTACTGGCTGGAAATAGACCTGCCTCCAGGATTTTACACCAATACCATTAGATAGCTTCTAAAACTTGGTATAGGGCAGGAAGGTCTCTTCTACACAATATCGCCCAGAGATACAAGTCACAGTTCGGCTGCCACGGAAAAGAATTTTGAGAAAGCCCCACTCCAAATCCCAAGCATGAAGGGACTGTCTAAAGTTGAAGCAGAGGACTCTGAGTCCTCCAACATCAGACTATAAACAGAATTTTACTACTGGACAAAAGGAAAAAGGGTAGAGTGAGATGCCCTCTGAGGTGCAAGCACATAGGTTCAACTGAAAACTAAGGGTAGAACATAAACACTGAGAAAAATCTTCCAGCATCTGGGCTTCCATCTTGAGCACTAGGCAACAGCAACCTGTCACTAGAGCAATTTGAAACCTACGATGCACTAACAGTAACAAAGCAACAACAAACAAAAATCTAGCTCAATTTCTGAGTAGATGAACTCAATGCTCATTCTACTGGCCTGAGAGAAAAACCACTATTCTACTGATAATGCCTAGCATTCAATAAAAAATCATGAGGCACATGAAAGCAAAAGCAAAGCAAAACAAAACAAAAATGTAAAGCAACAAAGTAATCACAAAACTGGACTCAGAGATGACCCACATTTTGTAACTATCAAACTGAGACTATGAAGGAAAAGGGAAAATCCCAATGCAAATGTCAAACTAATTTAGCATGATGTAGAATCCATTCCCACTAAACTCAGGTAAAAGACAAGGATATCCACTATTATAATTCCTGGTCAAGATTAATTTGGCAGGTCTGGGAACCATGAGAGGGAAAGGGGGATATTATTAAAGTTTTCTTTATATATTTTAGCATTTATTTCATTGGCTATGGTGAGCATGTATAACTTTTCAAGTAACTTCCTATTTTTGCAATAATTCAAGACCCACAAGAACTTGCAAAGAGTACAGAGTTCCTGCATAGCCTTCATCTAACTTCCTTCAGTGATATCATATATGTACCATACTATATTGTCAAAACCAGGAAACTGACATTGATATAATACTATTAACTCAAGATATTTTTACCTTATATGGCTTTCACCTGTTTTCGTATCTTCCCTCCCAGCTTACCTTCCTGGTATATAATTCTATGACATTTTAATATCATAAAATTTGGCTACAGAGCTGTTACAATACTACACGGAAACTCCCTGTTAGACTTTATTGGGATTATATTGATAGAACCCTTTGGGATTCTATAGATTATATAGATAGGGATTATCTATATAATTGGGATTATATAGATAGAACCCTTTGATTTGGCTCTTCTCATTCAACATAATGAGAACCATCAAAGGTGTTGTATGTATCAGTAAGTTGTTACTTCTTGGGGTGCTTGGGTGGCTCAGTGGGTTAAAGCTTCTGCCTTCAGCTCGGGTCATGATCTCAAGGTCCTGGGCTCAAGTCCAGCATCGGGCTCTCTGCTCGGCAGGGAGCCTGCTTCCCCCTCTCTCTGCCTGCCTCTCTGCCTACTTGTGATCTCTCTGTCAAATAAATAAATAAAATCTTAAAAAAAAATAAGTTGTTCCTTCTTATTGATGAGTCATAGTTGATTTGTGTGGATGCTGATCCACTGACCAACTAAAGGATATTTAGCTTCTTTCTAGTTTTGGTCAATTATAAATAAAGAAAGCTGCTATGAACATTTCTGTACATCATTTTTGTGAATATAAATATCATTTCTCTAGAGTAAGACCCAGGAGTGTAACAGCTGGGTTATATGTTAAACATATTTCTTCTTTTACAAAAAAATATTTTATTTATTTATTGGCAAGAGAGAGAGAGAGAGCAAGCACACGAGAGTGCACATAAGTGGAGGGGAGGGAAAGAAGGGAAGGGAGAAGCAAACTCCCCACTGAGCAGGGAGCCTGGCAAGAGACTCGATCCCAGGACCCTGGATCATGATATAAGCTGAGGGCAAATGGTTAACTGACTGAGCCATCCACACGCCCCTGTTAAATACATTTCTGTAAGAAACTCGTAAACTGTTTCCCAAGGTAGCTGTATCATTTCACATTTCTACCAATAGTGTATGAGAGATTCACTTTCTGTACATCTCATCAACATTTGGTATTATGAGTGTTTTTTTATTTAGCCATCTAATAGGTATAACATGGTATCTCACTGTGGTTTTAATGGATGTATAGATTTTAGAAGAGAAATTCAATTTTTAGAAGTTTTAAAAACAATAAAAATTTTTAAAAACCAATACAATTAAAGCACAAGCTTTTTGGTCAAGTATTATGCTTTGGTAACCCTGAAAGTGAGTCTAGGAATATTAACTTAAATGTTCATCCTGTTTTTCAAGTACTCTGCTTCTAGAAATTTGTTTTGAAGAAATACAGTACAATCTTTAAACATTTAATTCTTATGTATCCTTTCCCAGAAAACTATTAGAAAGTATTCTCCATCAGAATGAAAGAGCATGGCAAGCAGGAGAAAAATGAGATATAGGAAGCAGGTGATCCAACATAGAAGCAACTAAAGGAAGCCACAGAATTACATTGAGGGTAGGTTCCAAGACCAGTAATGTCTTATAGGACAATCAGTTCAGATCGTCAAAAAAAAAAAAAAAAAAAAAAAAAAAAAAAAGTAATAGTTTTAGTTCACCTGAAATATTGAATGTATTAACAAGTTATATTATATCTAGTAGAGAATGTGTGGGTGTAATAGTGATACATAACATACAAAGAAATCCAGACTATAATTCTGAGGAAGACAAAATATTGAAAAAGAAAGGAACTGTGAAGGGTTCGAAGGATGAAATATTTTATCCTACTTGGAGGCTAACAAATTCGTCTGCCAGTTTCATGCATGCTGGCAGAAGACAAGAATTCTCCGTCCCAAAGAACTTTCCTCAGACAACACTTAAGCTTCACGTTTGTATTGGTGGTCTTTGTTCACCATTTCCCATGGGGCAATGCGGAAGGGAAGAGTTGGATACTGCACACACAGTGGGATTGCATTACAGCTGAAGAAATCCAAACTCAGGGAAGCCAAAGTTTTTATAATAAACTGCAAGCAAACTTACATAACCTCTGCTTCAGAGGCAGACTTTGTTTTTATTATATTGGACAGTAAACAAATCTGCCTCTGCTACAGAGGGAGACACTATCTCTATCTTCCAAGACTGTTTGCTAAGCAAATATCCTCCAGAACATATTTCAGAACTGCACCTCTGCTCACAAAACATGAAGAAACACAAAAAGCCCATGGGAGAACTGTGATTTAGACAGTTCTGAACTGTAATTTAGAGGATCACAACCAGCATCAGGTTTCAAAAAAAAAGTTAAACAGAATTTAAAATGTCTGAATACAAATATGTCAATAGAGTATGTATTATTTCCTTACATTTTATTTTGATTCAGTTTGATACTTGTATGTTTGCATATTATCTGGGTCATGACATAAAATATAATTCTTGCTGAGATGTCTGAAGAATATTATATGGCCAGTTATGAATATTATAATAATGTAAATCCTAAGCACTGATCTAACAGAAAGTTAAACCTTCATCTGCACAGGAGAAAGTCAATTAATAATAATCAAAAATGAAAAATAACTATAAGCTTTCCACTTAGAAGTAACAGTACAGATACAGAATAAGTGGCTGAAAGAGTTGAAAGTGATTTTTTTTTCCTGTGCAGCAGAAATCAGGAAAGTAATGAAAGACTGCCTTATTTTTTATTAGAAGATTTATAGAATCATTTGGCTTTTTTTTTTTTTAAGATTTTATTTATTTATTTCACAGACAAAGAGATCACAAGTAGACAGAGAGGCAGACAGAGAGAGGAGGAAGCAGGCTCTCCGAGGAGCAGAGAGCCAGATGTGGGGCTCGATCCCAGGACCCCGAGATCATGACCTGAACTGAAGGCAGAGGCTTAACCCACTGAGCCACCCAGGCGCCCCTTGGCATTTTTTTTTTAAAGATTTTATTTATTTATTTGACAGATAGAGATCACAAGCAGGCAGAGAGAGAGAAAGAGGAGGAAACAGGCTTCCCGCTGAGCAGAGAGCCCGATGTGGGGCTCGATCCCAGGACCCTGGGATCATGACCTGAGCCGAAGGCAGCGGCTTAACCCACTGAGCTACCCAGGTGCCCCCATTTGGCATTTTTTTTTTTAAGGGTGGTAGGGTGGGGAGAAGGGCAGAGAGAGGGAGAGAATCTTAAACAGGCTCCATGCCCGACGTAGGGCTGGATCTCACGAGTCTGAGGTCATGACCAGAACTAAAATTAAGGGTTAGATGCTTAACTGACTGAGCCACCCAGGTACCCCTAGAATCATCTGGCTTTTAAAACTATCTGTTTTACTGAGGCACCTGGCTGGCTCAGTTGGTTAAGTGTATGCCTTCGGCTCAGGTCATGATCCCAGGGTCCTGGGGTCGGGCTCCCTGCTCAGCAAGGAGCCTGCTTCTCCCTCTTCCTCTGCCCCTCCACCTGCTTGTGGTCACTCTCTCTCTCTCTCTGTCAAATAAATAAAATCTTAAAAAATAACAAACCTATTCACTTTACTGAAAATAAAAATTTGAAAAAGAAATTGTTTGCTAAATATGATTAAATATGAAAATACACAAAATATTTAAAATATATGAAAAAATTTTCACAGTGATGTTCTGAAGAATGCAAAGCCACAAGCAACCTAAATATTCAACATTAAGGGAAGAGTTAAAATTATGATGCATCTGTGCACTACAAATTATGTAGTATATTAAGGTGATATTGATAGAGTGAGTGTACTGGAAAATGCCTATGAAGTGGTAAGTAGGGGAAGCCAGATATTAAGTTGCATGTGTGGTATTCATTCACTTAAGAGATATTTATTCAGGGGTGCCTGGGTGGCTCAGTGGATTAAGCCGCTGCCTTCGGCTCAGGTCATGATCTCAGGGTCCTGGGATCGAGCCCCGCATCGGGTTCTCTGCTCCGCAGCGAGCCTGCTTCCTCCTCTCTCTCTGCCTGCCTCTCTACCTACTTGTGATCTCTCTCTCTGTCAAATAAATAAATAAAATATTAAAAAAAAAATAAATAAAATATTTTAAAAAAAAAGAGAGATATTTATTCAGTGGCTACTATGTGTACTTGTAGGAGATGCCATCAGAGGAGGTTTTCAGCTGCTTTGCATGGGAACAGCCATACAAATTGTTAACAGTGGGTGTCTTTTATGGTTGATCAGTATCTCTGATTTACTGTCAAATATTTTTTACATCATCAATAGATACAGAGGTGTACAATGTAAACAAAAATCCTTGATCATGGAGGAGTCATTTCTATTGAGAAAATGCCTAATAAATGTAATAAGCAAAATGTATACTTTCTTGGAAGACAAGTACTCTGGAGTAAAAGCAGGGAAGGGGACAGAGAAAATGCTTGTGAAGACCTCACTGAAAGGAGGCATTTGAATAGACGTGAAAGAGTTAAAAAGCAAGCCATGTGAACATTTGGGGTGGATGGGCGAGTGATGCTTGGGAATGGGAACAGCACGTACAAAGGCCTTCAGATGCAAGCACGCCTGGTATATCTGTGGGACAGCAAAAAAGTAGTGAGACTAAAGTGCAAGGTGGTGCCAAGGAGGAAACTGAGGGCCAAATCAAGAGGTCTTGTAGGTTTATCCCGAGTGAAATGGCAGACCACTTAAAGGTTCTTAGCAGGGGAGCAATGTAATCTAATTTATATTTTAATAGGATGGTCCTGGAGGCTGTGTTCAGAATAGAGGAGGTAAGGATGGAAATAAGAAATCATTAGTAGGCTTTGCAATAATCCAGACAAGAGATGATGGAGGCCTGAAAGACAGGGGTAGCAGTCCTGGGAAGTGACTGATTCTTGATATGTACCAAAAGTAGAGACAAGAGAATTTGTTTACTGATGGAACATGGGGTGTGTGAGAGAGAAATCAAGGCTAACTCCAGGATGTTGGCCTAAGCCGCCAGTAAGGTGGAGATGCTCTTTTCAGATAGAGCCTGCAGAATGAGCAGGTTTTCAGGGTAAGATCATGAGTTTGGTTTTGGGCATATTAAACTGTGGTGTTTCCATATATCCACGCTGTGATAGGCAGCCTTTAACATGGCCTCTAACAATCCTTGCCTCCTGGTGTCCATGTCCTCGTGGAATTCCTCTCCTTGAGCATGAGGTGGATTAATGACTCACTTTTTAAAAAATGACTTTTTATTTTGAAATAACTATAAACTCAAAGGAAGTTAAAGAAAAAAAAGACATATGCACAGATCCTGTGCATCTGTATCTGTATCTGACCTCCTCTGACGATTATTATCTTGCATAATAAGAGTATAATACTTAAACCAGGAAACTCACACTGCAGTACAGCCCATACAGATTATTTAGACTTCACCAGCCTCACATGCATCTGTGTGTGTGTGTGTGTGTATGCGCACACGCATGTGTGTAATTCTATGCAATTTTATCACATGCAGATGTAACCACAACCACAAGCAAAGACACAGAACTCTTCCAACACTACAGGATCCATTGTGCCACCCTCCCTTTGTAACCACAATGCTTTGTCCTGATATAATTTTTTTTTAAGATTTTATTTATTTATTTGACAGAGATCACAAGTAGGCAGGAGAGGGGAGGAAGCAGGCTCTCTGCTGAGCAGAGAGCCTGATATGGGGCTCGATCCCAGGACTCTGGGATCATGACCCGAGCCAAAGGCAGAGGCTTTAACCCACTGAGCCACCCAGGCGCCCCATGTCCTAGTATAATTTTTAATGATATTTCTTTTATTCTAAAAGATGTCTTCAGTTAAAGATAAATTATATTGGTCATCCTACTTAAGACCATACTAACTTAAAATGGACTGCTCTTTCCTTAATGCACACACTATGTGGGCCTGAATTCATTATCCCATAGATATAGATATATAGAGATATATAAATGTATACATATATAACACTACAAATTTATAAAATCGCATTTTCTAATTTAATGACTCTGAATGTTACTTAACCTCCTTGTTTTAAAGATGTGAATTAATTTGAAAAGATCATACAGTTGGTTCGTGGTACAGCAAAGACAAAAAAACAGGTGTCTGACATCTACACAAATGTTCTTTCTACTACCACACCATACGGAATGATGTGTCCTACTTTATAGATTGTCCATACATCTTCTCAATTATACAATATACTTGTTCTCATCTTACAAATGTAGAGACCAATGCTCAGACTTTCTCTATGCTATATAGCTAGTAAATGGGGGACTTTGGGGTATTAAATTCAGGATCTATTACTGTAGTTTCCACTAGAAAATAATCTAAAGTCGTATCTCACAGACAGTTGAAAGCTAGTATCATCTGGGCATATCAAAGACAGTCCATTAGCATGGCCAACATAGGCACATGACTAATAACTCATCTCAGTATTTGATTCCATTGTAAGAAATTATATTATTATTTACTATCAAATGTAATTAATAGTGTTTGCTTTTTACTCAGTCTCTTAAAGGAGCTTATCCTGCAGTGAACTCTAAATAGCAAAGAAAAAAAAAGGCATAAACAAAAATCTCTCCTGTCGATATTTTTAAGCCAGTAGTTAAAGACTAGAATTCCTGACACTGGATTATTCAATTCATGAATGAAGAAACTTTAGCACAAGACAGAAACTTTTCTAGAGAGTTTTAATTGGGCCCAGTTAGTGACTATGAAGGTATTATTCTGGAATAATTTCATATTCTCTATGTCTTGAACTTAGTAAATAATAAATATGTTGACTTCAACTATGATACATTAAAACTAATTTCCAATTTCAAAAACTTATTATGTAATGAGTTCAACAATGTGCTAAATTCCAAGAGAAAAGCAACCTGAAAAGGCTGTAATCCCTATGCTCAAGAAGTTTTTGATTTATCTATTTATTTATTTTTTTTTGAGAGAGACAGAGTGAAAGTGAGAGAGAGAGAGAGAGCATGAGCGGGGAGGGAGGGAGAGGGAGAAGCAGACTCACCTGCTGAGCAAGGAGCTTGATCCCAGGACCCTGGAATCCTGACCTAAGCGGAAAGGCAGACGCTTAACAGACTGAGCCACCCAGGCACCCTGAAGTTTCTGATTTAGAGATGGCACATAAGCAATCAACTGACACTAGAGACAGAATTAAATAAAAGTCATAAAAGAAGTAAAGACTAGAGGAAATTAAAGAACCTGACACATTTAGGAAGTAATGGGAGAATGGTTAGGGTTTATTAAGGCTATAAAGAGAGAAATAGTTAAAAAAACAAAAAAGTAAAGTAAAACAAAGAAAATAGAAGTAAAAAAAACAGGCTAAAATTATAGGGTGGAGTCTTAAATTCTTAAGTCATTTATTAGGAGGTTTGGATTATACTCTGCACATAACAGAAAGCAACTGAATTTTTAAATTTATCTGACCATATTTCACTCTTGCTCCTGACAGTTAATTTCTCTTTGCATATTTAAGGAATTATTCCTATTGTTGCTTTCAGGGTATTTAAGAAAATTATTCCATTATTACTATTAAGAAGTCAGTGGGTCTAAATGCCATTCTTTTGTTAAATATGTCTTTTCTAATGACTGTTCTTAAGAGCTTTAACTTCAACGTTCTGCAGTTTCTCCTAATTTGTCATAGTTGGAATTCATCTGGTATCCCTAGATCTAAGGCTTTTGTCACTTGACAATTCTGGAAGATGCTCAGTCATGATTTCTCTGTATATTGTCTTTTCCCTCTTCCCAATATCATCTACTCTAGAATTCTTATCTTATTTTAGATCTTTTCACTCTATCATTTGTGTCCTTTAACATCTATTTTATAAGTCTCATTTCTTCATCTTTCTGGCTTCCATTTCCATAGTTGGTTCAGATCCATCTTCCAGTTCACTAATAGTTTCTTACATTGAATGTAATCTGCTGTTAAACCTACCTGCTGTTTAATTTTAATTATTTTATTAATTTCTGCAAATTCAATCTCATTAGTTTTCCCAAATTCACTTGATCATTTTTGGTCATTTTCCTTGATGTTATTTTCAAGGATCTATTTTTAAAGATATTACTTAAATACTTATGTTATATTCTGTGACAAATAATTAAAAACCTGAACTATTTGTGGTTGAAGTATATGATTCTGCTGCCTATGTTTTCACTAACTTTCACTAAAAGTGCTTTTTCCTTCTATGTGTTTTTTGATAGCTCCGGGTCTTTGAAATTTTATCTATAAGAAATATTAGAGGGTAAATGGAAGGTAATTTTCTTTGGTTTGTTGTCTGTGGGCCCCTCCCACAGACTACTTTAATTAAAGTAAGACTACTTTAATTAAATCCTCAGCTTTTAGAACTATACAAATAAGAATTCAGTTAACCTGTGTGGTTCTAAACCTGCCTGCCTGAAAGCTGGCCAAGGAAGACAGATGAATTCTTAGCGATTTCACTCCATCCACAGTCAAGAAAGTCAAATTCCTTTGTTACCTTATTTTGTAGGAATGGCTTGACTCTTGTTCACCTGAACACTAATGGTGTGGCCATTAAGATACCAGCTTCAAGAAAGGCTATCTTATTACACTCTCTGGCTTAAACAGGCTCCAGGCTCTATCTCTCTTTGTCTTGCCCTTGAAACCATTAAAATGGAAAATTCACCAAGGTTTGACAAATGCTCTCAGGGTGGAAAAAAAAAACTTCAGGTAATCACTTACTTCTCATGTTCCCCTCCCCCACCCTACCTCCATTTCTACTTTGTTTTAGGCCTTTGTAAATTCCTTATCTTCCTGCCTTCTCTATAATGTTGTTGTAAAATATACTTAAATTGTAAATTTTAGCCATCTTTTTTTTTTTTTTAATCATTCAGGATATCTCTATTTTCTCATGCTGTTGAAAATGCAAGACAGTGAAAGTTTTTGAGTACCAAAGTGTTGCTTGTGTTTTAGAATGACAGCAAATGAAAGTGACAGCTGGTTAAAGAGGTAAGAAACCGAGGACAGAGAATCTAGGAGGGAACAGATATAATTCAGAAACATTACCCATTTGGTTCTAGACCTCTGCAATAAAGCGAATACTGCAACAGAGCAACTCAAGTGAATTTTTTTTATCTCCCAGTGCATATAAAAGTTATGTTTAACTATACTATAGTCTATTAAGTGTGCAATAGCATTACGTCTAAAAAGACAAAATGTACATACATACCTTAAAAAATACTTTATTGTTACAAACTGATAACCATTATCTGAGCTTTCAGTGAGTTGTAATCACTGATCACAAATAACCATAATAAATATAACACTAATGAAAAAGTGAAATATCGGGGACGCCTGGGTGGCTCAGTTGGTTAAGTGGCTGCCTTCGGCTCAGGTCATGATCCCAGCGTCCTGGGATCAAGTCCCACATCCGGCTCCGTGCTGGGCGGGGAGCCTGCTTTTCTGTCTCTGCCTGCCACTCTGCCTGTGCTCACTCTCGCTCTCTCTCTCTCTGACAAATAAATTAAAAAAAAAAAACTGTTAAAAAAAAAAAGTGAAATATTGCAAAAAGTTACCAAAATGTGACTCAGAGACACAAAGTGAGCAAATGCTGTTGAAAAAATGGCCCTGATAGACTTGCTTGGCATAGCGTCGCTACAAACCTTCAATTTGCAGAAAATGTATTATATGTTAAGTGCAATAAAGTAAAGCACAATAAAATGAGCTATGTCTGTACTATTATCGTCTAGATCATGAACCCAACATAGGTTAAAGGTAAGATAATAAAAATAGGAGGGAAAATAGGAGAGGAATCATTGTTACAGAATTGAAAATACTGGAAGTTCCACTGATTTATGGTGGTTGACAGCATAAAAAGGATAAGAAAATTATGTCAACTGTATTGGTCTACATGTATAAGGAGCATGGCAGTATCATTGATTAATAGATATTAACTGATCAATTTGGAAGTAAATAATGGAAAACTATTAAGAGCAATTTAAAATATAGGGTAAGTCTATCACCAGAAAAAGAAATCAGGGCATGGGTGCTTAATGTTCTCCAAGTAGCTCATTGGCTAAGGGACTCAACTGATGTTAATGGCCAGCTTCCCTTGGCATTTTCTTCATGGTTATAAAACGGCTGCTGCACTTCAGGCAGCACGGAAGTGTTCAAGGTAATAAGAAGAAAAGGAATGGTGCCTGCTACACCCATCCTATATGAGGAAAACGAAAACTTTTCCAGAGACACTCTAACTTCTCTCTCCCCTGCTGCAGAATTCCTCTTATGCTACATTGGCAAAAAGAAAGGCTGAAAAAGTGTTTAACTTCCCCTGCTTCTATAGTAAAGACAAACAAAGGAGAATATGTTTGGGAATAAATGTTAAGTTATACAGTCAATAGTGTTAGTCTCAGGTCCTTCTTTCCAGGGAGAAAAGCTTAGGGAGTCAAATTAGGGATTTGCTTTCAAACTCATTGAGGTTAAGGAAACATTAAGATATCTAAGTGTAGTCATTAGGATATAAATAATAGGTGATATTGTAGGAATGGATGAAATTGGAACAAACAAATCTACAATAAAAGAAACTCCAAAAGCTGATGAGAAGAGTACAACAACAAAAACTCACTCATTACTGGAGGGAATGAAAAATGATACAGCTACTTTGGAAGACAGTTTGGCAATTTCTTACAAAATTAAATATATTCTTATCATACAATCCAGCAACTACAGTCCTCGGTATTCATCTAAATTGAGCTGAAAAACTATGTCCAAAAAATTCTGCAACTGGATGTTCATAGCAACTTTATTCATATCTGCCAAAATCTGGAAGAAACCAAGATATCCTTCAGTAGGAAAGCAGATAAATAAACTGTGTACACCCAGAAAATGGAATACCAAACATTAAAACAGATGAGCTACAAAACCATCAAAAGGTATGGTAAAAGTTTAAATGAATACATACTGTATAATTCCAACTGCATGACATTCTGGAAAAGGCAAAACTATGGAAATGGTAAAAAGACTAATGGCTGGCAGGTATTTATTTATTTGTTTGTTTGTTTTTAAGATTTTATTTTTTTATTTGATAGACAGAGATCACAAGTAGGCAGAGAGACAGGCAGAGAGAGAAGAGGAAGTAGGCTCCCCGCTGAGCAGAGAGCCTGATGTGGGGCTCAATCCCAGGACCCTGAGATCATGACCTGAGCCGAAGGCAGAGGTTTTTAACTCACTGAGCCACCCAGGAACCCCAGTAAAATTTATTTTAAATGAGACAATAAGCTCTTTTTTTTTTTTTTAATTAACTCTCAAGGTATAGACTAGTATCAGTATAAATTTAGCCCTTCATCCCATATGTACCATTGTGTTTTACTTCATAGGGAAAACTGCAAACATTATAAAAGTAGGGCAAAATGCCATGATGGCTAATTTAGCTAGTATAATTCCATGCTACTTCCAAAATAATGTTTATATGATCTCCAAAACTCCAAATTTATGCTCAACCATAAAAATAATTTAGAGTTTCCAGGTAACTAGAATAATTAAATACTTATTATTTGAACAGCACTGTAATATTAAAAAGTATTTCCTTGTATGATAATCAGGTATTTGTCATAATCAATTGGAAAGTTCTATATAATATATGATCATTAGCTTGGATTTTTCCCAAACATATCTCTGGTACTGTTTCCTTTATGAATTTCAGCATTATACAATTAAATAAAGCATCAATTTTCAGCTCTTATCCTAGTCAAATTTACCTTTTACTGATATCAATAACAATATTATTAATAATAAAATACTAGAAATATTATTGCCTGACTGAAAGCTCCTAGAGACAGTGACTCTTTTGAAAATTTCTTCCTAAAGCTTATTTAGATACTAACTAAATATCGAATGAGTTAACAAAAAAAGATACTTATAAGTGGACTATAAAAGACAGGCATACTGCTGAGAAAGGAGACGAAAGATTCATCAGATAGCTTGGTAATAAACTTATTATTCATAACTTATAAGGCAACTTGAAAATACCAGTGTGCAATAACAGAAGCACCAAATAAAGAACATTATCTCTAGAAGGTAAGAATAATTTAAAAAAATGATTGAAAATCATTTGAAATGATTGAAAATCAGCAGATATAAACATATAAAAAATTAGAGGTTTCTCATGAGAAAGCATAGCGTTAAATAACTAAAAACTGATTCAAAGCCAGTGTTATACAAGACAGACATTTTTAAAAGAGCCAAAATGAACACTGGAGCTTTAAAACGATTAAATTGATGAGTTTTTAAAAATTCTTCCTCCCATCCTTACTCTACAAAAAGCTTAAGTTGGCTAGTGAATGGATGAGGTTTTATGAAAGATTAAAAGACAACAGGAAAATCTGACAATTTTGCAGAAAAAAAGGTGAGATACTAGAAAAGATTTTAAGACAGTATATTTGTCAGGAGTAAAAATTCAGCTTTGCTTATTTATTGTCTTATATAGTCTATAGTTTATAGAGATTTCTATTTTATAGGGATTTTGTTTTGTTTGGTTTTGAACTTCCTGGTTTTTTTGATCTACATCTAACCTTCTAATTTTAATAACCTCTTAAAAATGTGCACTTCTTTCTCTCCATAAATAGCAGGTGCCGTTTAATTCAATTTAACACAAATACACAACAAAGAAAGTGAGAATAAGGAGTGTGGTATTATCATGTACTTAACAAACTAGAATTTTAATTCTAGGTCTGTTTTATATGAAAATAGCCATGTCACATACAGCACATGAAATCTGTCCCCTGATGCTGATAATAAATTGGCACTATTAATCGAAGCTGCCTTTAAAATAAAGTTACTTTCGATCTGCAAGTATACCTTTGAAAAAAATTATACTAGATTTTAATCATATCATGGTAAATTCCTTGCAATAATTAAAAAAAGTGATCAAGAACCTACATTTCTTTTCCTTCCAATTTATTGTTCTAGTCTATAAATCTGAAAGAAGAGAAAGTGCATTGAACAATGACAACAAAGTTACTATATGTTCCTAACTACTCAGTGAGAATTTCAAAATAAAGCTAAACACATTTGTAAAAAATCTGATTTCAACCAAACTTCACACTTTTTGGATAGATGAAAAATATTTTCCAATTCAAAATGTCACCATTATTCTCAATTTTGGTAGGTAATTCTGGTTTAGTGAGTTACACTGCTAATGCCATAATATTCTCCTGTAATTTGTAGCAAAAACGGATTTAAGACAGAAAGTACAATACAATATTTTTGACAGCACATTATTTCTTACTGCACAATCACAACAATGATGATTTTTTTCTGTTTCCTATGGATGTGGTTTTGTTTTTATTTTTAATCAGTTATTGAGAAAGTAAGCACCTTGAGGGCAGGAACCACAGGTTCCTGTCACAGGTGCTATGCTAGGAACTGGGACAAAGACAAAGAAGGAGAATAGAAAGTCATAAGTACCATAAGAAAAAATATGTAATTAGTAGAAGCAAAATGACATTCTTTTTCGTGATTATTGGATCTCTATTACAATGAAACAGAATCTCTTGTCACGAAACATACACTTCACTTGTTTCGAGTTCTAGCAGGCTGTATTTTCTTACTTTGCTTATAATAAGTAACATTTTAAGAACTATTTCAATTCCCAAACATATTCACATACCCTTAAGGGAGTGTCAGTTCTGTGGGTTAATAATATCACAAGATTAGTGTAATAAATATTGATGTGAAGAAAAGGCTCATGGTTTAATTTTTTTCCCTTTTAGTGTGGCCACTTTTTACTAACTACGAAAGAGTGAGGGATATCATAAAATCAGAAACAGAATGAACACATACCCAAAGTATTAATATACCACCACTCAAAATTCAGAAAATATGTTGTTTTCATGTACACATACACGAAATAAAATAATACCATAACAGAAGGGTGCTGTATCTGTGTTTAAAGAAGGGGTTGTTGGCAAACACCACAGCTCACTTCTGCTGAAATGTACACAACTGATATATGCAGCACAGAAAGCTGGCACCAAGGGCTTACAACCTTAATTTGCCTGTAAGAAGGAATGGAGATTTACCTTCAGAGCACGTTCTTGATTGTTTTCAGCAGTCAGATGTCTCATGTTGTTTGCTGAAGTCTGGTTCTGCTCTTTCAGATGATGAAGCTCCTGCTCTAGCCGTTTGCACTGCCACAGGGGAAGAATCCCATTAAGTAAAGGAGTTATAGCATTTTTTTTTTCAAACAAGCCACATGAATTAATGTAAATAATACCACTGCATTCTCTAAAAGACAAGGTATCTTTTGCAACAAGAATAGTAAGTTAAAAGTAACGATGACGATGAACATAGGTTTATGGTAGTCTGGCAATTCAACTGCAATTCCGTTTGTCTTTTATTACTCTAAATACTACCATAAAATTAGAAAAATTCTTATTTTTTCATAAAATTAAGGTCAACCTACATTGAAAAATGTTTTCCTCACTGATCAAATGGTTTTTATTGTATATCTTGGCTGAATAAACCATGCTTCTAAAAAACAAATGGGTCCTATGTAAACCACATTATGGTATTCCGTGATGAATATTTATGAAGTTTTTAAAAATAACAATTATCATAATATATACAGTAAGAGGTTTTTCAGATTTTTAGAAACATCCAAAGGAATAATTGTGTATGGAAAAAAGTAATGACTATAGAATGTTACAAGGTTTGGAAACAACTAAGGAAACAAGTGTTTTTAATTTCTATTTTGACTAAACCTTGTTTTTAAGTAAAACAAGTGATAACAAACATGAAATGACATTTTGACTTACTGGGAATACATGAAAATATAATTTTAAAAACTATAAATAAAAGCATAAATGGGCAACTACGTTGAAAAAATAACTGAAATGCCATGCCATTTGAATACAAGATCTTCATAAAAATATAACAAACATTTGACACAGTAATTGTACAGGATATAAAGTGATGTGTTGTAAGTCAGACCCACATGAAGATATTTGGGGGATTAGCTAGGAATACAGTACTAAACCCATCTTTCAGGAAAAAGTTAAAAATCACTCCTTAAGTCATCTATTTTAAATTAGAATATTTAAGGACTGTCTGGCCAGCTCAGTTCGATGGAGCATGCAACTCTTGATTTTGGGATCATGAGTTTGAGCCCCATATTGGATGTAGAGATTATTAAAAAACAAAACAAAACTCTAAAAATTAGCATATTTAAGTAACAGCCAATAAGTAAGTACACATACTGATTCAAGAACTAGATAAAAATTTAGATGATTTGAAAAATTGCAAGTTGTCCTAATGAATTAAAAATCATTATTATGATACATTCCAGATACAGTCATAATCTGAATTGGCATCTGACATTGATTTCTTTTGCCTCTGACCTGTATAATATTCTTTAGTTTATATCAGTATTTCTCCTGCTTGAGTAAGATACAAATCCATTTAATAGAAAACGTTTACCAAACTGGTGATACTGACTTATACAATGATGTTTTAGAACTCTAACACGGAGTATACATGCCTGCATATGTAATTATAAAACCAAAATACATTTATAAATGAAGTAAAATAATCACAAAATAAAGACTTTAAAATATTAATTTAATTTAATTTAATAAAGTTTTTTTGAAATTAAGTTCTGTAAATACAATACAGTAGTAACCGATATGGTGGTAGACCATTTCAGATGGGTTGCTGTGTCTATTCCAACATGGGCTGTGTGACAACTAAATTCACTTACCACATTTTAAAAAATTATTTGAGTGAAAACTTTGTCACATGATCATCTGGCCCTTATTTGGAAGGGACACATGATTTACACATTAAACTCTATAGCTGTCCCTTTTTAGCCTGTAACAATTCAAATATTTGGTCACAAATGCAGCCAAAATACAAATGTGTTTTGTGAAGACACAAGTCATGAGGCATGAAAATGAATTAAGACATAGCAGTGAGCATCACAATCTAGTAGAAGTATTCTTTACTAGAATTATCCTCTACATTTTCATTAATTTTAATATGAAATTATTACATATTAAGTACTTAAATGGAATGACTAAACATGACCTATGATGTTACAAAGGTAGGGTAGATAATTTGGCTATGGGATAAAAGGATGTTTCATGGAGCAGATGACATCTGAGTTGGGCTTATTTGGGGAACATGATTTTATAAGCTGAAAGAGGAGAAACAGGAAGAATACAGGAGAAAAGGCAGAAGCATCAAGAGTCTATCTGGAGAAAGTGAGAAATCATGGTTACAAGTCATCTGACCATCAATTTTTTATGTTCCTAAGTAAAAGAGAAATAACCCAAGGATAGAGACTTTTTTCCTACCTACATGATCCACAAAATACGAAATACTATAGCCAAACAGAGAAGTATGGCTTAAGAACAATAAAGGTATTTTTGAACCTGAGGACATTTACCCACATTGAGTACTTGAGCTCAGTTTTCAAGGCCATGAAGTGCAAGAGGGATAGAAAAATAAAGTCCAGGGACCACTCAAACTAGCAAGTGTCCTAAAGGGTTACACATTAAAGTGTTTAGTGATCCTACCTACTTTTATGAATGAAAAGAAACAAGACAAATGCTAGAGAAAATGTACGTCCTTAAATCAAGAAATATATAATTTGTTCTATGGTTTTAGAGTTTCATTCTGAAGTAACATAATTAAAAGTAATACAATATTTTCCTTGGTCATACTCTGCCAAATACTAATATCCTTAAAAGTTCTAGTGAATAAATTGAAACCTAGGAGGTTTCTGACATTTTTTATATTTTAAAATTTTTTAAATTTTTATTTTTTAAAAGATTTATTTATTTTATTTTACAGAGAGGGAGAGGGAGAGAAAGAGCATGCTTGAGTGGGGGGAGGGATGATAGGACAGGGAGACAAACAGACTCTCCTCCCTGCTAAGCAGAGAGCCAGATGTGGCTTAATCCCAGGACCCTGAGATCATGACCTAAGCCAAAATCAAGAGTCAGATGCTTAATCAACTGAGCCAGCCACCCGGGTACCCCTTAAAAATTTTTTTTAACATTCAAATTGAACTTAGGTAAATGCTATCTGTATACTGTTACAGACTCCTTGAGAACTAAAATTCTTATCATATGAGACAAAAGATAAAGATGAAAGATAAAATAGGTTAAATAAAACACCTTTTAGTTCAGAATTTGAACTGGAAGCGTTAGTATAAGGATACGAAGAATTTTATCTTTAAAAAATGTGTTTATGTACTTCCTAGTTTTGCCCATTGAAAAGGGTAGAAATAATAGGAAACCAGTAGCAATGAGCACTTCCAGCACCTATCATGTGGGTCCAAGTACCATTTCTTACTAAAGATATAGGACTCTGGATATATGGCTGACTCCAGCTCTGGGACAAGAAATGTACAATATGATCCAAGAATACGTGTTCTTAGCAGAAGTTTTGTATTAAAAATCAGTACTGGGTGGGGGGGTGCCTGGGTGGCTCAGTGGGTTAAAGCCTCTGCCTTGGGCTCAGGTCATGATCCCAGGGTCCTGGAATCGAGCCCTGCATCCGGCTCTCTGCTCAGTTGGGAGCCTCCTTCCTCCTCTCTCTCTGCCTGTCTCTCTGCCTACTTGTGATCTCTGTCAAATAAATAAATAAAATCTTTTAAAAAAAATCAGTACAAAGGAACTGTCAAAGAGACTCAGAAAGGACTCAGGAGACAACTTAAAAAGTCCCCTACCGGCTACAGAGAAGAGAATATGATCATATAAGGATAGTAACTGAAATACATTGTAACACACATTATATGTTTAATTAGAGTTCATAATGACAATAAAAATTTTAAAAAGCTAATTATATCACTGTTGGGGAATACTAGTAAGCCAAGAATTTATCTTCTATTTCTTATATAAACATTACCACTAGGTAATCAAACAATAGATAAGAATATCACTACATAAGTATTCAAGCTAATAAAAAAAAAGGAAAGTTAGAATACTACAATTCTGAAATCATTCCTATACTGAGATCATTAATATAGCACTGAAACTGCTAGTAACATAGTTCTTTCACAAACCAACATGTATTTCCAGATAAAACACAAAACCTCCTGCAGTCTTATAATAAAAATTAATCTAAATCTGATCAAACTATAGATCAAATTGTCATACATATAGAGAGGAACATATTAAATGACACTAAAGAGATGCAAGAATAAACACAGTAACTCTACAAGAAAAATGACTCATTTTGTTTAAAAAATAAATTCCAAGGGGGCGTCAGGATGGCTCAGTCAGTTAAGTATATAGGTCTTGATCTCAGGATTGCGAGTTCAAGCCCTGTGCTGGGCTCCATGCTGGGCAAGGGGCTACTTTAAAAAATAAGTAAATAAAATTTTAAAATTTAAGGGATAAAAAGAGATAGAAGGGGAATTTATAAACTAAAAATAGTGTTAAGAATCAATTCAATCATCTGCAGTGTGTAGTTCCTATTAAATACAGATTCAAAATAAAGAGGAAAGTTACAGTATTTATGAGATCACTGGAATTTGAAAACTAATTGGATATTTCACAATATACTTTATTTGTTAATATTTATATGATAATGAAGTTATATTTAAGCAACAGTTGATATCTTTTAGAAAGACAATAAAATTTAGAGATAAGAAGGATATTATGTCTGGTAAAGTTCCTTCAAAACAATGTGAGAAGGAATAAATGAGTGGGGGATTGAAATAAAAAAGCTGGACAGTTGTAGCAGAGTACAAATAAGTCTAGGGCTCAGAGATCTATGGTTACTAAGTTCACTAATAAGAAGAAAAGTATTACATTTTTCTCTATAAACAAAACTAATTCTACAATGCAAGTGAGCTAAACATACAAAACATAAAAATTGATAGCAAATTTTTATAAACCGAATTTGGCACATATTTAACATAAGATCTGTTTTCAGCAGTAATTTCCTCTTACTTGCTATTGTAAATTTTGAAGAAGCAGACAATACATTGCTATGATTGTTTTACTTTATGTGTACTTTCTGAAAGATTACCATGCCTTAAGTTTTTAATAAAAAGTTCTCTAATATTGTTTAAGTTTTTAACAGCTGCCATTTCTCCTGTGCAATCTGCTTTCAGTCACAGATCATTTTGATTGCACACAATCAAATGTCTTCCCCCCTGGATGCTATGCAATTCTTTCCTTTGCAGACAAAAAATAATACCAGACTCTTCCAGTCAAAACAGAAACTACACTTTGGTGTCAATGTGAATTATGTACTTTGAACTGCAGATGTTTAGAAGCACTTAGGATTATATAAATAAGTTTTTATTCTTCTTCATTTAGAAGAATCTTTAAAAATCACTTCATTTTAGCTTTAAAAACAATAACTAGAATGCATTTCTCACACTGCAATAACTTGGAATAAAGAGTTTTCAAATTCAAAGAGTAACTTGTTTCTTCAAAGCTCTGGAAAAATATCAGTAACTTGGTTTAAATGAATATTTATACAATACTCAGAGGTTTAAAAATACCAATGATTAAAAAAGAAAAACAATAATTACGTGAATAAGTCTCTAAAACCACATGTACTGTAGATGATGTGTACATATATACACAAAGGCACACACATATAAAACATATAGAAAACATAGTTATTCAGCAAATATTCATTGAACACCCACTAGACAATATATCAGCACCCACCAGGCAACATGCCAGGAAATGACATGTTGCTACAGATTTATACATATAAAAATCTTAATTACATATACATATTTCAAAAACACCATAAGAAAGTAAATAACTAGGGATTTAATAACAAATACAGTAATTCATACTCTCTCTTTTTTTTAAGGTGTTTTTTTTTTTAAGATTTTATTTATTTATTTGTCAGAGAGAGAGAGAGGGTGAGCACAGGCAGACAGAGTGGCAGGCAGAGACACAGAAGCAGGCTCCCCGCCCAGCACGGAGCCCGATGTGGGACTCGATCCCAGGACGCTAGGATCATGACCTGAGCCAAAGGCAGCCGCTTAACCAACTGAGCCACCCAGGCGTCCCATACTCTCTTTTTTTTTAAGTAAGCTCCACACCCAGCATGGAGCTCAACACGGGGCTTGAATTCACTGCCTTCAAATGGAGACCTGAGCAAAAATCAAGGGTCAGACACTTAACCCATTGAGACACCCAGGTGCCCTCATACTCATTTTGAACTACTGAATTATTCAAAAAAAGATTAAAGAAACATTTTAAGTCACAAAGTAAAAAGATTAGTAAAATGACAATTATTTTCAAAGGTATCAACACGCATGTAGGTATTTATTTCGTATGCTATTAAAATATAATTTTTTAAAAAGGTTTTATTTACTTATTTGACAGAGACACAGTGAGAGAGGGAACACAAATAGGGAGTGAAAAAGGGAAAAGCAGGCTTCCAGCTGAGCAGGAGGCCCGGTATGGGGCTCAATTCCAGGACCATGGGATCATGACCTGAGCCAAAGGCAAATGCCCAATGACTGAGCCACCCAGGCACCGCTAAAATATAATTTTTGTAATATTGTTTATTATATGAGTTGTATTCATAAAAAGCTATTCATTTGAAGAAATCATGGTTTGCATCTCTATATCAGAATAAAGATCAATACACATAATATTAATGAGTCACTCAACTCTTAGTGAAAATTGGTATGTGCCAGGCCCTGTCCTAAACACTTCATATGTGTTAATCAGCAAATCTTCATGTGAACCCTATGAGTTAGATATTGTAATAATTGAATAGAAGGAAGTAGAAGCAGAGAGTAATAATAACTTCTTCAAAGTCATGCAACTAATAAGGATTCAATGTCATGCAGTGTAATTCAGTTTCTCACAAAAATGTATAACATGCACACATATTCCCATAGCAAAAGGACTACAGAAAAAGTTAAAGATGATGACATTTTAAAATTGAATGTTGAACAATTAGAGATACAGATAATTTTTAAATAGTACATAGATCTGACATAAGAAAATATTCAACATAGATCAGAATGGAATATGGATTAGCCAGTATGTAGAATTATTATCTTTTTAAAAAATATTTTATTTATTTATTTGACAGAGGGAGAGAGAGAGAGATCACAAGCAGGCAAAGAGGCAGGCAGAGAGAGAGGGGGAAGCATTCTCCCTGCTGAGCAGAGAGCCCGATGCGGGGCTCGATCCCAGGACCCTGAGATCATGACCCGAGCCAAAGGCAGCGGCTTAACCCACTGAGCCACCCAGATGCCCCTAGAATTATTATTTTTTAACACAATTCATTCATACCCAGTGAGTGCATGTGTTCTCGGGTTGCATCTCAGAGCTAATAAATATTTCAGAGAGCTATTTCTAGAATACATCTCTGATTGATCACACTAACTACTACCTAACACTTTGGTATCCTTTATTGGGTCTCCCATTGCTTCCAGAATTAAAACCAAGTTTTGGAAAATAACAGCAGAATTTCATGGCCCAGATTCATTTCATATTTTCTCATTCCTCACCAACTGCACACTGTGCTCTAATTTGGACATGCTAAATTCTCCATCTGATTGGCACTGTCTCTCACATCCACTTATGATCCTGGGGCAAACCTAACACCTCGTTTATTGAAGCTATCTAATGCATGTTTATTAAATAAATAATGTGAATTTCATTTAAAGAATTCTTATTTTTTCATATTAATTTCCTTTCAAAATTAAAGGCATATGCGCTAAACAGTATTTAGGCAATCATATACCTACAAGCATAAATGCAGCATAAAAATATCTGAAAAAATCTGAAAAAAGTATACAGAACTAAAAATAACTAATTTCTAAAATATAGAGATAAGAAAAGTAACATTATTTGTATTTCCTAAGATGAAAAATTGTAAATGTAAGCAATGACTATTTAAAGATATGCCTTTCAACTACCTCCCAAATAAGAAGCATAAAGTCAACATCTTTAAAAGTTTGGGATACAGCAGCAATATGGTAATGCAAGTAGGGCCATAATAAGGAAAGAATAGTAGTAAGACACCAAGATGCTAGATAGGAAAACAGGGCCAAAAAACCAGAGGAAAGAAGACAGGGTTTTATTTTAGATGAAATTCATATAGAGCAAAATGCACAGATTTCAAGGGAATACTTCATTTATTTTTAGATAAATTTATAAATCTAGACAAATTTCAGCGAATCTACATTGAGAGCCATAAACTACCATTGTTTTGTTTTGAAATACCATGGATAATTTCACCCATTCTTTAACTTCATAAAAAACAATGAACTTTCAAGTCTGTAACCTTTTGTTTGACTTACTTCAATCAACTATACATTGTTAATTCATATATGTTTGTATGCCTAAATAGTTCGTTCTTTTCTTGCAAAACAGTATTCCATTTATGAATATACTATAATCTATTTTCCTGTTAATGAAATGGTACTTGAGTTGTTTTCAGTATTTGGATATTTTGAATGAGCTCCTATAAACATTCCTCTAAAAGTCTTACAATGTAAATTTGTTTTCATTTTCCTTGGGTAAACATCTAGAAATGGAATTGCTATGTTACAGAGTGGATATTGTTCCACTATATAAGAAACTGCCGAGCAGTTTTCAAAACAGGTTGTACCATCTTATACTCAGATTAGCAATGGTTTAGAATTTGGTTGCTGACATCCTCACCAATATTTGTTGTCAGTTTTTTAAAATTCAGATGACATAGTACATGAGATAGAGTATCACATTTAAATTTGTATTTTCCTATTCACAAATTATAATATTTTCATGTGTTTATTGGATATTTGTGAAGTTTCTCTTCTGGTCTTCTGCCTATTTTTAGGGGAGATTGTTTATCTTCTTATTATCTATTTGTGGGAATTATTTAAAATTTAATATAAGTCCTTTGTCAGATATATGAATTATAAATATTTTCTCCCAGGTATGGCATACCTTTTCATTTTCTTAAAAGTTGGCCTTTGAGGAGTATTAATTTTTAATTTTATTAAAGGCAGAATTACCAAGTTTTTTCATTATGTTTAGAGCTATTTCTGTCTTTTTAAAAATGTCTAGCTATCCCAATGTAATAAAGACATTTTCCTCAAGTTTCTAACTGTATCTCTCAAGTTTTAGCTTTCTTGTTTAGCTCTACAATCTACCTTGACTTTATTTTTGATTATAGCAGGAAGAGTCCTTTTTGTTCCATACTGATACGCACCTATTGCACCACTATTTGCTGACTTGCCTCTCCTCAGTGGACTGACCTGATGCCCTGGTCTAATATCAATCAAGTGCCACAAGCAAAAGAATGAAGAAGGAGAGAAAGGGGTCAGAGGGTTAATTTGAAAAAATAATGGCTGAAAACCTACCAAATTTGAAAACATACAGGATGTTAAAAATTATAGGAAATTCAACAAACTCCAAACAGGATAACTCTAGAGAAACCTATACTAAGATACATTATAATCAAGACACTGAAAGTCAAAAACAAACTGAATCTTAGAAGCATCAAAAAAAAGAACTCTTTGTGTACAAGAGATGTTTAATAAGATTACCAGTAGATACTCTTGCATGCCAGACAGAAAGCAGTGGGATGATATATTTAAACTGGTGAATGGGGGGACAAAAAAAAGCCCAATAAGAATTCCATATCTGGCAAAAATGTCTGTCAAAAATAAGGACAATAGGGGTGCCTGGGTGGATTAGTGTGCTAAGCCTCTGCCTTCGCTTGGGGTCATGATCTCAGAGTCCTGGAATCTAGTCCTGCATCAGGCTCTCTGCTCAGCAGGGGGCCTGCTTCTCCCTCCCCCTCTGCCTACCTCTCTATTTGTGATCTCTCTCTATCTATTTAAAATAAATAAATAAAATCTTTAAAAAAACAAAAAATGAGGACAATACTAAGACATTCTCAGATAAACAAATACCAAGGAAGTCTATTAACATTAATCTGCCCTAACAAGAAATGCTAAAAGGAGTCCTTCAAGATAAAATGAAAGGACACTAGACAGTAAATAAAAGGCCATATGAAATTATAAGTTCTTTAGTAGAGAACTTATATGGACAAGTACAAAAATTTTAAAAAAAGTACAAAAATAAAAAAAGTACAAAAATCAGTATTACTATAATTTTGGTTTATAAACCTACTTTTTATTCTTTTACAGAATTTAAAGAAAAAAGCATAAAAATAATTATAAATCTATAAATAATTATAAATCTACTTTTTATTCTTTCACAGAATTTAAAGGTAAAGCATAACAATAAGTTTAAAAATTAATGAGTACATGATATGTAAAAATGTATTTTGTGAAAACAAAGTGGGGAGGCAGTAAAAGCATAATTTCTATTGAATGAGGTTATAAATTAAAATAAATTGCTATAACTTTTAGAATACTTTATGTAATCCCATGGCAAACAAAAAGAAAATATCTACAGAATTACACACAAAAGGAAATGAGTAGGGAATGATTTATTTTCATTCCCTGAAAACTAAGGCAGGCAGTAAAGAAGGAAATGTGGGTTGAAGAAACTATAAGCCTTTTAGAGAACAAGGAACAAAATAGTAAGAGTGTGTCCTTCTCTATCAGTAATTACTTTAAATGTAACTGAAATAAATTTCTCAATCAAAGGACAGTGACAGAATGGATTAAAAAAAAAAAAAAAGGCAACAGGACCCAACTATGTGTGGTCTGTGGGAGATTCACTTTACATCAAAGGACATAAAAAAGCTTTAAGTGAAGATGTAGAAAAAGATATTCCATACAAATAGGAGTCAAAAAAGAGCAGGAGTGGCTATAATAAATCAGGCAAGTAGATTTTAAGTCAAAAACTGTTACAAATAACTGTTGGTAATAATTTCTGATGATTGTTTCTATTTCCTTGGTGTTAGTTGTGATCTCTCCCTTTTCATTCATAATTTTATTAATTTGGGCTTTCTCTCTTTTCTTTTGGATTAGTGTGGCCAATGGTTTATCGATCTTATTAATTCTTTCAAAAAACCAGCTTCTAGTTTCATTGATACGTTCCACTGTATCTCTGGTTTCTACCTCATTGATCTCTGCTCTAATCTTGATTATTTTTCTTTTTGCATGTGGAGTTGGTTTGATTTGTTGTTGATTCTCCAGTTCTTTAAGGTGTAGAGACAGCTGGTGTATTCTGGATTTTTCAATTTTTTTGAGGGAGGCGTGATGGTTATGTATTTCCCCCTTAGAACCGCCTTTGCTGTATCCCACAGGATTTGGACCGAAGTGTCTTCATTCTCTTCGTTTCCATGAATTGTTTAAGTTCATCTTTGATCTCCTGGTTGATCCCAGCATTCTTAAGCAAGGTGGTCTTTAGCTTCCAGGTGCTTGAGTTCCTTCTGAACTTTTCCTTGTGATTGAGTTCCAGTTTCAAAGCA
Source organism: Meles meles (assembly GCF_922984935.1). Classification (NCBI taxonomy): domain Eukaryota; kingdom Metazoa; phylum Chordata; class Mammalia; order Carnivora; family Mustelidae; genus Meles; species Meles meles. The sequence goes on along the minus strand of NC_060071.1, from coordinate 90,701,935 downwards.
TTGTGATCTGAGAATATGCAGGGAATAATGTCAGTCTTTTGG